>NW_019486881.1:0-542 GCF_002814215.2 Seriola lalandi dorsalis | reverse complement strand
TTGTTTAAAATAAGATGAGGTCAGGTGATTGTGATTAGATCAGGTGATTAGACAGGAAGCTGCAGGTGTAACAACTGACGTGACAGTAACCATCTCACCTCACCTGCGACACAAACAGTCAGACTGAACTCACCAGCGACGGGACGGTGAATATTTGCACTGACAGGTCAGTGATGGAGAACTCACGGTCGTGGTCGTCTTTCACGTAGTCGCTCTGCAATCGTTCATAACTCTACCGGCAGGAAAGAGAGAGACAGGGAGAGAGAGAGAGACAGAGAGAGAGACAGAGAGAGAGAGAGGGAGGGAGGGAGAGAGAGAGAGAGGTGTGTGTGTGGAGGTGCAGGGAGGAGGAGGAGGAGTACTCACCATGGTCGGGACAGTGAAGAGCTGAACTGACAGTGAGGTCACTGACACCACTCGCTCGTGGTCGTCCTCCATAAAATCTGTCTGGAGGCGTCTGTAGTTCTAGAGGGGGGGGATGACATTCACCTCTGGGTCATAGGTCACTGCTGCCGGGCCGACGCCACCCCCCCACAAAAAAA
>NW_019486880.1:0-542 GCF_002814215.2 Seriola lalandi dorsalis | reverse complement strand
TGATGATGATGATGATGAGGTTGGGTCCAGCTGCTCCCCTGCTTCTCTGTGTGTCTGTAGCTGCTTCATAATAGATTGATGTGCAGGATGTGAAGACGCTTCATGGTGAATTCAGTAGAAATGTTGTCCTTTCATCATTGACTGAAACAATTCAGTATTTCTCCAACAGCATCTTGGGACATTACAGGTGGATGTGGGGTCCTTCAGAACAAGGTCAGACAGAGCATCATCTATAAAGGGGTTTTTAGAGCAGCTACACATGAAGGTAGGATGAGATCCTGGATTCATGGCTGTAGGACATGCTGAGCCATACATCGAACAACTGCAGGCACATCTGTAAAGTATGCTAGAACCATTTTCATAAGACAGCATAGCATGCTATTTAAAAGAAAGGATCCCCTAGTAGAACTGGTCACTCTGTGTAGAATAATCCACTAACCTGAACTTCCTGCAGCTCTCTCACAATAAAGAGCCTCCTGTTAGTTTTAGTGTAGTATAACCTTCAATAAGAAGCAGCAGCAGCACAACATGTTCAGTTTGCA
>NW_019486879.1:0-542 GCF_002814215.2 Seriola lalandi dorsalis | reverse complement strand
AGTATACTATGACGTTTTTTGCTGATTTTACGACATACTATACTATGACGTTTTTTGCTGATTTTACGACATATTATACTATGCGGTAAGCGAAGGGCCGTCCGATGCGGGATTTGAACCGGGGCCGACTGCAGTGATGATTGTACATGGGGCGCCTGCTTAGACCACTATGCCACACGACGCCCCTGTTTTGAAGTCCCAACAACATACTAGACTATGGCATTTTTATGCCATAATATGCTATGACGTTTTTTGGCGTTTTTATGCCATACTATACTATGACGTTTTTTGCTGATTTTACGACATACTATACTATGATGTTTTCATGCCATACTATCCTATGACGTTTTTTTGCCGTTTTTATGCCATACTATACTATGACTTTTTTTGCTGATTTTACTACATACTATACTATGGCATTTTTATGCCATAATATGCTATGACGTTTTTTGACGTTTTTATGCTATATTATACGATGACGTTTTTTGCTGATTTTACGACATACTATACTATGACGTTTTTTGCCGTTTTTATGACATACT
>NW_019486878.1:0-542 GCF_002814215.2 Seriola lalandi dorsalis | reverse complement strand
GAGTCATTTAATGAAAACAAAGGAATAACCTCGTTTACAACCTGTGTGATGCCTTTTTGTTCCAATTTAATAACAGTGCTGCAGCATTTCTAGATATCAACACATTGGTGAGCGCAGTATTTTTCTGCTCAACAGAACCAGTGGCCAGTGCTGTGAAAATGAAATCTAAAACAAACAATAGTTTCCCTTAAATCAGAAACATGCTGCAGTCATGGCATGGACATAATCATCATCTTCTAAGTTTATATGGTGAACTTATTAGCAAACAAACGACAATGGATTAGAATGCTCCACAAAATAACAAAACATCAAAATCGTGAGAGGTCCTCCAGCCAAAAGTAACAAAGAACAAAGTTCGTTTGATTTATTTTGTTTTTAGTGCTGTTGTCTCCTCTCAGACTGTACATCACAATCAATGCATTTCAGTATAGTATTTTACTCTACTGTATCTATCTGTAGTGTGTTGTGGTTTATGATAATAAAAATAATTATGATAATGAAAACTGACTGTTTGAATTACACAACATGTAAAATGCCAAATA
>NW_019486877.1:0-542 GCF_002814215.2 Seriola lalandi dorsalis | reverse complement strand
AAAAAAAAAAAAAAACGATTTCAAACTTCAGTATCAAAATGTGTGAAAGTCAAACTTTCTGTTCCCGATAATCAGTCAAACCCACTGACATCCTGCTGCGACACTATTACAGCTCGGTGTCTGAATTGTTGTTTTATCATGTTGTGATGCTATACACACAGTGCTGGTGTGTGTGTGTGTGTGTGTGTGTGTGTGTGTGTGTGTGTGTGTGAAGTGATTGATTAGCTATGCATAGCTGCTTTCCATCCCTGTTGTTTGTTCTCTTATCAGAGGCTCTTGACACTGGAGTTATTACTTCTCACTTACAGAGAAAACTCTGAGGAAACTCTCTAATGAATAATGATGTGAAGGAAATTATTGAGTGACCTGTGTTATAGACTTAACTCTTTTAAATGCTTTTTAAGATATGTCATACATTACCTGCAGAGATATATGAGGGGTCATGGAAAACAGAATTCATTCTGGACCTCTCACATACATTTATTCTACTGTCTCTCTCTATAAACATGTACTTTTGAAAGGAATGAAGACTGTGGATTTCA
>NW_019486876.1:0-542 GCF_002814215.2 Seriola lalandi dorsalis | reverse complement strand
CATTTATTTCCATTAAAGACTCTCCAAACAAAATCTGCACAGAAAGTAACGTTGAATGTGGAGAAAAAGTGACAAAGCAGCTTTAGTCGTATTATAAATAACTCACACTCTGAATGGGCGAGACTGTTATCATGAGTCTCTCTCTCTCTCTCTCTCTCTCTCTCACACACACACACACACACACACACACACACACACTGGAGGATGCAGGTCCTCTTATACCCCGGCTGTTGGGGTTGATTCCCATGTGCAGGTTTGATGTGGTCATTATTTAATTATTATATATCAGATGTGCTGACACATCAATGTTTCTTTATAACAACAGTCACAGTCACAGTCCGTCCTCTCCAGGTTTTTCTTCTCACCTTATAATAAGGAATAATAATAAATAAAAGTTAAATAAAAGTACTTTATAAATGTTGTATCTGAGGTTTCAGGTGGTGTTTGCATGTTTCACCAAATCATTATTATAAGAACAATCTGATTAAAATCAGAAATGTAAAATCAAAATAAAGCTACATAAATGACAAAAACAGATAAAA
>NW_019486875.1:0-542 GCF_002814215.2 Seriola lalandi dorsalis | reverse complement strand
GACCAGACGTTCTGGCAGAGACTCGAGTTGATCAGTTAAAACAGTGAAGTCTTTGTTTGCTTGTTGTCTGAAGTTTCTGAAGCTCCTCCTCCTCACATGTTGATTTGTCAAAAGTTGGTGTTTTAAAGAACAAATTTATAGATCCTTAAAAAATATTTGAGTTGGTTTAGAAAAATATTGTCCAATATATTATTGTAGGGCTGCAACTAAGTATTTTCATTATTGATTCATCTGCTATTTATTTTCTTAATTAATCAATAATTTGTTTGGTTTATAAAATGGTTTCCCACATTCTGAAATTCAAAATATTGAGTTTACTGTGATAGAAATTCACATTCAAGCAGCTGGAATTTTTTTATTATTTCTGCTTGAAAAGTAAATGAAACGATAATTCAGTTATTAAATAGTTGCATCAACTAATTGATCAGCTCTTTCTCTCTTTTGAAGCTGTAAAAAAATATCTGTAATAAATTAATGACACAAAATTCTTCAAATAATAAACATGTCCCTTTGCTTTTGGTTAAATCAATAATTTATATCCA
>NW_019486874.1:0-618 GCF_002814215.2 Seriola lalandi dorsalis | reverse complement strand
ATCGACACCCTCTTAAAATAATGGCCTAAGTCATTTTTTCAGGTTTTTCAGGAAACACAAAAAACTCAACAAAAGAGTCACACTTTTGACATAGGCCATTATACAACCGGGGGTAGAATTGCATGTTCCCCTCAACTGAGGATTCAGGCAATTTTACCAGAGGTGGCCAGCATCATGAGGGGGTGATTTAGGCAAAAAAAACATTTTTGTCAAAACATGACTTAGGCCATTATTTTAGGAAGGTGACGATATGTTGTTCAGCAGGCTGCAGGTGGTCCACAAGAGGGTGCAGGTTGACCATTGCCGGACAAGGTGCTCACATGCCAACCTGCATATAAGCAGTGGAGGGTAAAAGAGAACCGAAGTGAAACCAGAACTTACAGGTTCTATTCCAGAAGCAATAAATCCTCCTTTAAACTCACACTGACATGTGTAACTAAGCAGATAACAAAAAATCCAGTCTTGGAACAAAGCCTTCCTTCAGTGTTGAGTGGTTTGCTTTTTATGTCCAGAAGGACGACAGCTTTAAAAAATAAAATAAAATAAAACACTCAAAAATACAAGCACTGATTTAACTGTAACTACAGGTCTCTTGGCTTGTTTCCAGTGTTTCACATT
>NW_019486873.1:0-634 GCF_002814215.2 Seriola lalandi dorsalis | reverse complement strand
TGTGTGTGTGTGTGTGTGTGTGTGTGATGTTACATAACTTAATCTCACATCTCTGTTTGATCGCCCGATTTCTTCCTTCAAACCACCAACGTAATTGTGTTAACAACCCAGGATGCCCTGTGTGTGTGTGTGTGTGTGTGTGTGTGTGTGTGTGTGTGTGTAGTAATGTAGTAATTTTAATGCTGCCTTACTCGTGGGCAAAAGTGACACTGAACACACGCCTCAGATCTCTGCAGAGGAATCTGACGCACATCCAGTTCATGAAGCAGCTATTACATCATTTTATACTTATTCTTAATTAGTTTCTGTTTCTACAGTTTGTCTTTTCCTTGTTTGGATTCGCTCACAAACTTAGTTTTACTCAGTGATTGGAGTGTGGTGGTTTTCCTGAGCTGAATTTACCAGAACGTGTTTATAATCGATTAAATACCTGAATTGATTTGATCAGTTTGATTCATTTACTGAAAAAGGAAAACAAAGTTAAAATTAACTGAATTTTCGAAGGAATTTGGTGAATTGTTCTTTCATCGTAGAGACAAAGCAGTGACAGTGAGAAATGTGTGTGTATGTGTGTGTGCTGCCATGCGCTACCGTAGCAACCGGTCAGAGGGCCACTGATCGTCATGGTAACAGA
>NW_019486871.1:0-542 GCF_002814215.2 Seriola lalandi dorsalis | reverse complement strand
ACAGTCACATCTACAGTCACACATCTACAGTCACACATCTACAGTCACATCTACAGTCACATCTACAGTCACATCCACAGTCGGATCTACAGTCACATCTACAGTCACACATCTACAGTCACATCTACAGTTACATCTACAGTCACATCTACAGTCACACATCTACAGTCACATCTACAGTCACACATCTACAGCCACATCTACAGTTACACATCTACAGTCAGATCTACAGTCACATCTACAGTCACACATCTACAGTCACATCTACAGTTAAATCTACAGTCACATCTACAGTCACACATCTACAGTCACATCTACAGTCACAGATCTACAGCCACATATCTACAGCCACATCTACAGTCACACATCTACAGCCACATATCTACAGTCACACATCTACAGTCACATCTACAGTCACAGATCTACAGCCACATATCTACAGCCACATCTACAGTCACATCTACAGTCACATATCTACGGCCACATCTACAGTCACACATCTACGGCCACATCTACAGTCACACATCTACAGTCACACATCT
>NW_019486870.1:0-542 GCF_002814215.2 Seriola lalandi dorsalis | reverse complement strand
TATATATATATATATATATATATATATATATATATACCTCAATGTTGTGTGCTCTCAGTACAGCAAGGGAAATTAAACAGACAACACTTGTCATTGATTTTTAAAATTGTAAAGATTAAACGGCAGCACATTGGTATTAATAATAATAAAGCTATTGCAACGTTGGCATATGGTCAAAAGGAAAAAATGTCAATATATCAGTAATACTCCATCATTTTTACAGGACGGTACAACCTGCATATTCACAAATAATTACTAAATGGGAAAGAAATGCCCATTAAAATAAGAGCAGTATATTTATAATTAGCCTAAAATGACAATCGCCAGCAGTACAACATCCTAAACTACTTTCAAAGTTTTACACAGTTACGTAGCTGTCTGTAGCCTTAGCAGTCCATCCATTGGGAGTGGGAGTGTATAATTCCTGAGGGACTTCACGTTTGGCTCCTCTAGGTCTGCTTTTTATTATTTGCATTCAACATAACCTATAGTTCCAGGGGCTAACACAACTAGCATGGTCTAGCTAACAGACAACACCTGTC
>NW_019486869.1:0-542 GCF_002814215.2 Seriola lalandi dorsalis | reverse complement strand
TGAACAGATATGAGTACGTCATCAATCTTTTAAAATGTCATCTGAGTAAGTTACCACTGAGTATGGCATGGCAGGAACTCACTTTTTATATGAAGGACTGCAGAGTCTGAGGTCTTGCCTGTCAAAAACTTAGCAGTACAAGTCAAAGGTTTACCGTCATCTCCCAGGGACCCAATAAAGGTTAGATTTGACACCGTTTTATATGTATTGCTCGCCATCGGTTTGGTGTATGATGAACTCTGCATGTCTTTAAAGTTCCACACTATGATTGGTTCATTTTTCTTGCATGTGTAGGAAACAGAGCAAATGACACTTGTTGCTACACCCTCTGTTGCCTCGCCGGGTTGCTCAACCATTGTGATTTCTGTGTATGGACCTGAGAAGAAATTTGATAGTGAGGCTTAAAGCTAAACAGGAGCATTTCATTCTAGTAATAATAACATGAATTTCCCCTAAGGGATAAATAAAGTATCTATCTATCTATCTATCTATCTATCTATCTATCTATCTATCTATCTATCTAATTAAAGTAGCACCTTGTC
>NW_019486868.1:0-542 GCF_002814215.2 Seriola lalandi dorsalis | reverse complement strand
TTATTTCTTAAAAAAAAAAAAAAAAAAGGTTGAGCAACTGCAGCACCTTGCAATGTCAAAGCAACATGTTGATGCAGACGATAAAAGATGCATGCCTTTGTCTGGTGGTCTAACAACAAATGGCAGCGCCCACCCAGGGATATAAAAAAGTAAATTATTGAATACACAATTGCACAACGTGACTGGGCAAACAAACATCAGATAATCATTGCTGCTCTGAGGATGCCAGAGTCAACAAGACTCATATCATTTATTGCTGGCGTGAGGTTCAGCAGAACAGAACTGAAATGATAGTTTGGCCAATTGTCAGGGGTAAATTGCAGCCGCTTCATAATTGCTAGTGGTATGAGCTTTAATGTTTTTTAACCAGGTTGTTTTTTTAATCATTAAACCACAAATAAATCATGAGGGGCGTAATTGAATCTCTCATACTTTATGTCATTACTTTTATTGGTGATGTGTGATAATCAACCCGCAGCCCCACAGTGGTTGTTAGTCTGAGTTTATAGGAAAATTGGAAAAATTGCCCTTCACAGAATGGT
>NW_019486867.1:0-542 GCF_002814215.2 Seriola lalandi dorsalis | reverse complement strand
ACACTGACACACAAGGAAACCAATTACAAAATAAAACAGGAAGTGCGAAAAGTCCAAACAAAACTAACAAAAGCTGTCTGCCATAGCAAACCATGACAGTCCACTGCTTTTTTAAGTCGAACTTTATAAAACAGGAAACAGAATTTGTTCTCTGATGACATTAAATGATGAAACTGATGTGTTTGATTGTTTCTCTGTGTTTTGTAATTTGGTTTAACTGACCCTTTATTACCGTGCTCATCAGTGATCATCACCAGTGTTCGTCACTTCACAAACTGATGTGACCATGCAGCAATAAAGTCATTTCATTTATCCTTTTCTTCTTCTTCCCTTCTGTGTGTGTGTGTGTGTGTGTGTGCTGCTGAAGGGTGAATGAGGGAACGTTTGTGCACATACATGTGTGAGAACATGTGCGTTCATCTCCCGAGAGATAACAGCTGTTTTGCCCGGAGAGAGATTGAGAGGGAGACGGAGGGAGGACAGTCAGAGAGAGAGCGAGAGAGGGAGCGAGAGAGGTAGACTCAGACAAGAGAGAGAGAGAG
>NW_019486866.1:0-542 GCF_002814215.2 Seriola lalandi dorsalis | reverse complement strand
ACTCATCTCACCTGACGTCATAAAGCCTCTCTGGCAAAAAGACTTTGCCTATTAAAATACATTTCTGCCACATGACAGTAATTTTACATAAATGCTAAGACAATATATGTGTCGCTTGTATTTACAGTACAAGGAGAAATTAAATATCACCTGAAAAATTATTATTTTATTTATGGGGTAGTGGTGAACTTCAGCATCTTGTTCCCGGAATGAAAATTCAGATTTCTGTCATACAGCAAAAAATACAAAAAGCAAAGTAATTTATTCATAGACAGCCACCTTAGTAGACCACTATACGTTGCAGAAACTTGGAACACACACCTTTCCTCCAGAATCTAAATGAAGGCAATTCAAGGCATCATGGGAAATGTCAAAAATCAATAATCCTTCAACAGTCCTCTTCTTTTAACCCAGAGGGAAGTTTCTTGTTTCTCTCAAGGTTTTGTGTATGATAATTTCTCATGAAACATGAAGCCAAAATATGAATTATGTATTGTAACAGTTGAGAATAGCCTTGGTTTTGTTTGTATCAAGCATCAATC
>NW_019486865.1:0-542 GCF_002814215.2 Seriola lalandi dorsalis | reverse complement strand
GAGATTGGAAACAGTAAGAAGACCAGGACTCGTTCAGGATCATGTGATGTGGAGTCTTCACCTGCACAGGTGACAAACAAACAGTCTCTGAAAGTGAGTCTGGTCACATGACTCCACGAGTCATCACAAACTGATCACTCATGTCAGGATCAATACAAGGTCACAGAGCTACTCAGTGTAATCACAAAACTCTGCACATCGATCAGTTAATCAATCAGACAGTCAGACTTCTGGACTCGCATCACTGTAAAACAAGACTCTTACTTTGTAACATTATTAAATGGTGATGAGTCAGGTTCAGATCTTTTTCTACACTCATACTTAAATATCATTATCATCATTACTATTATTGTAATTATTATTATTGTTGTCATTATATTATTATTATTATTATATGTGTGTCACACACACATTCATGTGTGTTACACGTGTAACTGGTTTGAACAGAGGAACAGTGTTTTACATGTTTTACAGTGCTGCAGTTTCCTGTCTGTCCTGCAGAGGGAGTCATGGTCTGTGTCCTGACTGCAGCTCAGACAAAG
>NW_019486864.1:0-543 GCF_002814215.2 Seriola lalandi dorsalis | reverse complement strand
TGATAGCAATAATATAATACTGAAAGGGACCGCTAGGAAAAGGACTACCAGTGAGAACTATGACATAACCCTAACCCTTACAGTAACACTTAACCTTGAACTAGGATTAGTTGTGTAACCACCAACAACAACTGAAAAAAGCATAAATATCTTCTCAGTGAGAACCACAGCAATATAATTTTAAATGCGTCTCATATTAACTCACAGATCTCTGCATGCCAATTTCAATCATTCCCGTCCACTCCAGACATAAGGTAAAGCTGTGGACAGTTTTTGTCACCACTCCAGCATCACAATCATTCAAGATACAGTCACAAAACTTTACAGTGTGTAGTTGCAAAATGAAGGCTGAGTTCGAAGATGGGTGTGTTCTGACCCATGAGTACAGAGTACTTCATTAATTTCTTAATTAAGTTCTCATACAGTCTATGGTACTCATGTAATAATGTTGACTACTGAGTACTCGTCCTCCTGTTTTCAATGTCAATCTTTAGATCTTTTTCTTCACGTCAGTCTTTTTTCAGTGACAGTGTTTGTACATGC
>NW_019486863.1:0-543 GCF_002814215.2 Seriola lalandi dorsalis | reverse complement strand
CACACACACACACACACATGCAGTGTTGTGCCACAGTTAGACTGTAACACTCACCAGGGATGGGCTGGAGGATCCATGTGTATCAGAGGAGTCCTGCAGATCTATGTGGACCCTCTCTGTCTCTTAAAGATTTCTGCTCAGGTTTCCCCTCCAGCAGAAAGTGATCTGATCGTCCAGCAGTCAGTTCCTCTGCTCCCCCTGGAGAACCTTTCCCTTAAACAACCCCAATAACTGTAAAGTTGCAGGTCAGAAGAAGGTGCAGCTGCTCGCTTCCCAAAAACTGACCCGGATCAATAAAGACACTAAGGTGTGTCTTTAAAAAAAGCTCTTATTTCTATGAGGTTCTGTATTTGGCCTGATGATTTGAGTCTTTTATTGTGAAGGAGCTTTGATCCATCGCTCCCTCACATGTTTGAATGCAGCCAAATACAGAGAGATCCTCGAAGAAATCCTGATCCAGAGTCCACGAGACCTGGTTAGCTCCACAATGACCTGCAGCTTCATGACCAGTCTCTAACTGGTCCACACCTGAACCTCCATAGA
>NW_019486862.1:0-543 GCF_002814215.2 Seriola lalandi dorsalis | reverse complement strand
CAAAGGTGGCATCTGGTTGTGTTTTTTTCTGATCTGAACAGCCCAAACCCCAAAGATATTCAGTATGACAAAGAAAAGTATCAAATCATCACACTTAAGAAGGTGGAATCAGCAGTTGTTTGGCTTTTTTTTTTGCTTAAATAAATACTAAAAACGACTATTTGATTATCAAAAGATTGCTGCAGCTCTAATCGCCTTTATGCTTACATGTGCCAGTGGTCGTGTACGTTTCTCAGTGCTGTTGCTGATGCAGTGTAAACTCGAAGCCCTTAAGTGTTATTCATTCCGTCCCATGCTCTAACTAGACAGTCTGGGCCCTCACAGTCCTTTTCATCTCAGTCCAAGTGTTATCTTCACTGAAATAAGCAAGAAAGGATATTCTGCCTTAACTTTAGATCAAACTGGGAAATGAGTCATGAGACACAGGATAATTACAGCACTCAGTTGACAACATTTGCTGCTAATAGAGGAGACAGATGGTAAGTGAACATCCATTCTATTCCCATAAGAGACAACAGAGGAGTAAAGTGTCAGATTGGGCTT
>NW_019486861.1:0-543 GCF_002814215.2 Seriola lalandi dorsalis | reverse complement strand
GGGGGGGGGGGGGGGGGGGCAGACACTTTCTAGCGTCCTCCTGACTTGCGTCCGGCCCAGGACCGGGACCGAGAGCGCGAGCGAGAGCGTGATCTTGATACAGACCGGGATCTGGAGTGGGAGGGGGAGTGTGTCCGTCGTACCTCCTCCTCCGTGTAGTGGGAGGTCGAAGGCGGGTTGACGTTCTCTCTCGGAGACGCAGATCTGGAGCGCGATCTGGATCTGCCTCTGGACTCTCTCCGAGGCCTCTGTCTGTACCTGAGGACAAACAGTGAGACGTTCAGGCTGGAGGACCTCAGCTGGACAAAGACTCTTATACTAAAGACTTTACAATATCAGATGTTCTCTCTGAAAGGAGAGAGTACCTGTGTAACTACAGCCTTTCACACTGTTGCATTATGGGTCGTTTGTAGCCTTAATGTTGCTTTACAGTGAGTCAAAAGACAGAGGGGGGGGGCAGAGAGACAGAGAGTGAGACAGAGAGTGAGAGACAGAGAGAGAGAGACAGTGAGGGAGAGAGAGACAGAGAGACGGACAGGGAGA
>NW_019486860.1:0-543 GCF_002814215.2 Seriola lalandi dorsalis | reverse complement strand
AAGCTAAGATGCTTTTTCTCTCATTTGCATACATTTTGCAAAATATTACGAGTTTTACAATACAAAATACATCCTAACCACATACACATACCACATTCTGATTCTGTGCAAATTAAACAATGTTTGAAAACAATTTATTGAAAAATAAAAATAAAACTGAAGTAAATGTTTGAAATGGTGCCTGAATCACACACTCACAATCTATTTGAATCAATGAAAAAAAACATGGCAACGCACAACGAATTTATGTTTTTCTATGTTTAACATGTAAGATTTCATACTATTGTTTATTGTTTTGTTATTGTTTTGTTTCTTCTGCAGCGTTAGTCAGCATCAAAAAACTTTCAAGTACGTAAATAACACAAGAAGCTTCTGTTCTGCGTGTCTGAAACTCTTATAACTAGATTTCAGCTCTGCACTGAAAAAGAGCCTCTGATGCAAACACAGATGCACTGGCATCACACAGGAACTCCCTTGCCTTGAACTGCACACACACACACACACACACACACACACACACACACACACACACACACACACACA
>NW_019486859.1:0-543 GCF_002814215.2 Seriola lalandi dorsalis | reverse complement strand
CCTGCTGCAGAGAGAAGTGCTCCGGGAACATAGCCATGGAGGGGTTGGAGGTAGGGGGAGGCGGGGGAGGAGGTGCTGTGTTTGGGGAGGGGTTTTCGCCATCATAGGGTGCCGACCAATCACGGCAGGCCCAGGAGCAGAGCTCGATGTCCCGCCGAGCATCTTTGAGGTACTCCAGGTAACCCGAGTCCCACTCTAGACACTCAGTGTTTGTCTGCTGCTGGTGCATCGGGCTGTCAGGGGACATGGGGCTGGCAGGACCCGACTGCTGTGGCTCCATGCTGGTGGGGGTAGGGGAACCCCCTCCTCCTGATCCTCCTCCACTGCTCTGTTGGCGGATGAAGAAGGCTAAGCGGGACGGGGTGCTGGGTCTGGGCGGGGCTGGAGACTCTGTGCTCGGACTGTTCATTGCTACACGAAAAACAAAACACAGATGGAAGCAGGTGTTAACTTTCTAACACCATTTAACACACATTTATCTGCTTTACAAGGAAACACACACACACACACACACACACACACACACACACACACACACACAAG
>NW_019486857.1:0-543 GCF_002814215.2 Seriola lalandi dorsalis | reverse complement strand
GGTAATTCAAAAATACAGTGAAAAGAAAAAAAAAAAAATACATATGATATATATATATATATATACATACTTGCTCTCTGGAGGACCAACTGTGTCACAGACACTGTTTCTAAATTAACCCAAACTAACTGAAATGGTTGAATCTGACTAGTCAGCAGGTGTGTGTTCCTCACCTGTCTGAACTGAGTCTCTGCGTCTTCGTTTTTGTTTTTGTCAGGATGCAGCGTGAGAGACAGACGACGGTACGCCTTCTTGATCTCTGCTGCTGAGGCATCCTGAGGGACAGAGGACAGAGACAGGTGTGTTGACCAGTTACCTATTGGACTGCATTCATCCATTACCTGATTCTCCTCTCCTTTCCTGTTGGCCATTTCTGTTGTTTTTCAAAGTAAAAGTCCAGTTCTGTGGTGTTTATTGTGACCAGATGATTCACTGATTAATTAATATTAATCAATGAACCTCTGGAACAGCAGGTTTAAGAAAGACATGAAAAACTGAACTGGCCCTTTAATATGTGACATCCTAATGGGAACGGTCTGACCC
>NW_019486856.1:0-543 GCF_002814215.2 Seriola lalandi dorsalis | reverse complement strand
AGGCAGGCAGGCAGGCAGGCAGACAGACAGACAGACAGACAGACAGACAGACAGGGGTGAGTGGGTATGCTGGTAGCTAGCCTGCTGCCTGGGCAAATGGCACGGCTATTAGGGGAAGAAGAGGGTTCCTGGGGAGGTGTGACTGCACTGCAAAGGGCCCAATCAAGCAGAGAACAGAAGTGCTGACAGATGCTAATGCATTTACCTGAGAGCAAAGAGGCTGTCTTACCAAGAAATAGTGTGTACGTGTGTGTGTGTGTGTGTGTGTGTGTGTGTTTACTTCCTCTTTGGCATGGTCCTCCCAATAAGGTTGATTAAGATCAAAGGGAGAGAAACTCATCATAAAGTACTCAGCCAGAACATCAACAAATGCAGGGTTATGAGTCAATTCAGGTCCTGTTCACACCATGCAATCAACATGCATCTTGGGCGATCCAATCACAAGTGGACTGACGCATTGAGGACCCAATGAGATCCGATTGCTCAGACCACATTTGGAGGTGGTCAAGGCCGCATATGGCTACATTCTTTTAGCAGTGTGTA
>NW_019486855.1:0-543 GCF_002814215.2 Seriola lalandi dorsalis | reverse complement strand
CATTAACCGAGCGCAATGAATCCTGGGATACGTCGGGTCATGAAGGATCCGCTCATGGGAGTCTTTGTTGCCCGGGAAAAGAAGGATGCATTTTCACGAGCCTTCGAAGTGGGACAGTCTAGTCAGTCTTGGTACGCAGCCTCTGCACCGGGACGTAGCTCGTGCTTCAGAAATGGTTCCCCAGTCATTCCAGTTTAAGATGCTCCGCCCAGACTTTCTTTATATGAACCAGCTGACTTCCTGTTACACACAGGAACAGCATGAAAATGACTCTTTTACATTTTACTGCACCTGATGGGTCGATCCGTCGGGACAAACAGACGCTTCGGAGCGTTTGTGACACTCTGGAACAAATGGTCTCATCATTCTACAGCTGTGTGTTTTAATGATGTCAGCAGGTGTTTCACTAAACTTTCCAGATAAATTGTTTGTTTGATTTTGTTTTTTGGCCACTTTATTAAATAGTGCCAATGGAGACACAGAGACAGACAGGAAGTGCAGGGAGAGAGAGAGAGAGAGAGAGAGAGAGAGAGAGAGAGAGAG
>NW_019486854.1:0-543 GCF_002814215.2 Seriola lalandi dorsalis | reverse complement strand
AAAAAAAAAAAACGACCGGTGAAGAGTTTGAGCTCCGCTGGAAAAGAGAGAAAAATTGGGTTCAGACTTTACACGAACACCGGCTCGTTCGGGGGAGGGGGGAGGTCACCGGGAAGTGTAGCATCGCTAGTTTTGCGGTTGAACTTTTCGGTTTGTAACGGTCAGAAACGGGACGACGTGTGTGGCCAGCAATGTGTCTGGCTGGCGGCATGACGTCACCAGGTCGCCGGTAAATCGAAAAAATATATATTTTTTAAAAATAAAATAAAATAAAATAAAATAAAATAAAACGAGGCTGGAGCACCTCACTGAACCATGGCATATCTATGTGTGTTTTCTTTTTGTGTTTCTGTCTGTGCGCTCGTGCTGCTGGTAATACCGGGGCCCCTTGAGGGGTTTTCAACGGGCTCCCTGTAAAATAAGGAACACATTTGACTATAGGGTAACAGTATGTATTGTATTCATTATAAGTTACCTTCTCCATTCTGTAGATGGACCTAAAAAAAATTCTTTATTATTTATTTATTTATTTATTTATTTATT
>NW_019486853.1:0-543 GCF_002814215.2 Seriola lalandi dorsalis | reverse complement strand
TTTGTGTTGGTGTCAGAGCTGAGACAGCTCTTTCTTCTTCCTGCTCCAAAGACAAGCCGGGCAGAGAATGTGACCCGTCATCATCCTGAGACATCTCCAGACTTTCTTTTCGGGTTTGAAGCTGAGTTCTTTGATAGTCAGTCTTAGATTTCCTTTCTTTGGATTGTCCTTCTGATTCCTCTGATCTTTGTCATCTTCGCACTTCTAAGGCAACATTTACACCAGAGGTCACAGTGTTCACCTGTATCTACTCTTTATCTCCTGGTTATAGCTACTTTTTAAAGTGTTTTGTGCTCTTTTAAAGAAGCAAAAGTGAGGTGCAGTATACATAAGTCTAACCTGCGAGCACAGACAAATCCCCATCATCAGTGACACTCAGGTTCAGGTTGGTATAAGCTGAAAAGTCAGCTGCCTGTAGCTCTGTAACCTGGCGGGGGGCCAGTACCACTAACCCCACTCTCTGTTTGCTGGAAGACACCATACAGTGGAAAACATGAAGTCACTCTCCAAATAACTTTCAATGACCTCCAATGATCTCTGTAC
>NW_019486852.1:0-543 GCF_002814215.2 Seriola lalandi dorsalis | reverse complement strand
GGGGCAGAGGTAAGTGACTGCAGACTGTCTTAGAAAGGTTCACTGTGTAACTGGTGCTAGATGTGCTGAACTGTCCGTCTCATCTTGTAATACCACTGTCACTGTAGCGCAATAAACTTATCATAAACTAACTAATAGAACTTGAGGTTCAGGTGAAACTGATGATCTCTCTCCAGGGCTCCTCACCCTGTGATAGTGAGTCATGTGATGATCTTAGTTTTCTCAACCGATGCCCATCCATCCACTGCACCACAGCACATGATGTAAGCCGCAAGAATAAAAAAAAGCACACATTACAAATTAATTCTTACACACATTAACAGCATTGTGACAAAAACATTTCTTCCTTTTACATGTTTTTGTTTAACCTCACCACTCATCATTTGTTCATAATTTAATTTCAGATTTTAACAAATACAAATCTCTTCTACACATGCAGAAACTTGAATTTCGCATGCAGATTTATTTTATAGGTTAACAAATGTTGACACACACACACACACACACACGCACACACACACGCACACACACACACACACACAC
>NW_019486851.1:0-543 GCF_002814215.2 Seriola lalandi dorsalis | reverse complement strand
AGAAGAAGAAGAAGAAGAAGAAGAAGAAGACAGTTTGTCGGGGCTGTGTGAGTCGGGACAGTGAGGAGTGGTGAAGCAGCAGCTTCGGTCCGACGGTCAGTAAACACTTACTCTCTGGTGTGTGTTAGCGTCCGCAGCAGCGACGAGGCATGCAACAGAAAACACACTCTGTTAGTTCGTCCTGCAGTTAGTTACAACAACCTGAGCACCATCCAAACATGAACCTCCCGCCGCCCGCCTCACACTTCAGGGGAATATGTGATGATTAATTTAAGCTCAGTCACTCTGCACACAAACAATGTCTTCATGAAGAAACATCTGCTGCCTGATGTTAGAGGCCAGCACCTCTGGCCAGATGTGCAGGCTCAGCTGGATCTCACCTTGCTGTGAGGGTCCGCAAACATCCTGGTGAAGATCTCACAAAGTCTCTTCAGCTCCACCCGACTGTCAGAGACACAAACACCATGTTTATCATCATGAGCCGACGTCACGGTCGCTCCGCCGCACGACCCTGACCACACCCACCTGACCACACCCACCTGA
>NW_019486850.1:0-543 GCF_002814215.2 Seriola lalandi dorsalis | reverse complement strand
GGTATCAGTTGGTATCAGTAGGTATCAGTAGGTATCAGTTGGTATCAGTAGGTATCAGTAGGTATCAGTGGGTATCAGTATCAGAAGATAATAAGTGGGTATCAGTTGGTATCAGTAGGTATCAGTGGGTATCAGTGGGTATCAGTGGGTATCAGTTGGTATCAGTAGGTATCAGTGGGTATCAGTAGGTATCAGTAGGTATCAGTAGGTATCAGTAGGTATCAGTAGGTATCAGTGGGTATCATTTATTATCAGTAGGTATCAGTATCAGAAGATAATAAGTGGGTAGGAAGTTTGGTTCATTGTATTAGAAACAGTTTGTGTCTGTGTCTCTGTGAACAACTCTGTGTTATGTTAATCACACCAACAGTGTATGAGATATCCACACTATTTGTGTGATTCAGTTGGAAATTATTATATATTAAATGATATTATTATAAATATTATCTGAGGTCACAGCAGGACACAGGACACTAAGAATAAACCAACATGATGGAAAACAAGACATGAAAAAATACATCCTCTGGTAGGAATGAAAAGGGA
>NW_019486849.1:0-543 GCF_002814215.2 Seriola lalandi dorsalis | reverse complement strand
CAGCAGCAGCAGCAGCAGCAGCTTCACCCCTCTGGCTTCTCTCTCCTTCTGCACCTGCTGCTGCTTTCTTTGCTCTGCTGGAAGTGACATGCTCTTTCAAAATGCTCGCTGCTTCCTCCTGTCAGTGAGAGCTGGCAACAGAGAGCATGCGCAACTAAGAAGTTTTTTTTTTTTATCTGAAAGTCATAATGTTCAATAAAATTCTTCACATAAGATATGAAGAAACTACATTCAGCTCATTTTGCAAGTCTTTTTTAAAAAATCCTTTATTTACTCAGTTTCTCTATATCAGTCCTCTTTATATTTCAATTAAACACCTTTGAATCATCACTGAAGACATTTCGTCCACAGGTTTATTCATTTAAAAAGGGTGAAACCGAAAAGTACGACTATTAGGGCCACATTGAAGAAAATAATTCTAATATTTCAAGAATAAAGTCGTCATTTTGAAAATAAAATCATAATATTTAAAGAAAAAAAGATGTAGTTTTTCAGGAAGAAAATCATAATATAATGACAATAAAGTGTTAATTTTAGGTTGCG
>NW_019486848.1:0-543 GCF_002814215.2 Seriola lalandi dorsalis | reverse complement strand
CACACACACACACACACACACACACACACACACACACACACACACACTTCTAAAACAGTCCCTTTCATAGAGGAATCCATTAAATCTCAGCGTTCAGCTGGTAAACAGCCGTGATAAGGCCCCTCCACTCTCTGCCTTATTGGATTACTCCTGATTATTTACCAGCTAATTAGCAAATCGGCGAGGCCATAAATCTTAACTGTAAGAAGACGTGAGTGCTTCATTTCCTGCTCCGCTGAGCAGGAATCTGACCACATGAGACGAGACGCCGCGGCCCGTTCCACTCATTTCCTCCTTCACCGTCTCCTTATGAAGTACGCCGAAGGAGGCGGCCGCCGTCTGATGCATAACAGCAGATCACGCCATGTGAGAAGATGTGTGAAGCGGTGTGGTCATACTGTATGAAGGTGTGGTGAGCTCACTGGAGGAAAGAGAGTCCAGTTTATTTGGTTCTACTTCATTTAAGGGTAGAAAAGTATGAAAACACGACATTATTTCTTAATAGAAATCAAATATCTTCCATTTGATCTCCTCTTAAACATC
>NW_019486847.1:0-543 GCF_002814215.2 Seriola lalandi dorsalis | reverse complement strand
ATTTTTTTCCTATGCAGTCATTATATTCTTACATATCCCAGCCCAGTTATTAACACATTTAAACTTTGTCACAGGCAGTACACATCATTCTGATGACTATTATTTATAGAGACTGTTTCACATACACATACATATGTATACATACATTTTGAGCTGTTCCTGTCATGTTTGCAGCATCAACATTTGACAGCCTGGCTGGCAGCTCGTCCCCCCCTCATGCTCCATATCTGACCCATCACCATCACAATGACTGAGGAAAGCATCTCTCACTTTGAGGGATAACAACAAGAACTATGTGTGTGTGTGTGTTTGTGCGTGTGTGTGTGTGTGTGTGTGTGTGTGTGTGTGTGTGTGTTATCCCACTGGTCACTACTGCTACCATCCACATTTACTCCTTCTCTGACTTCTGCATACATCAATACTAGACACCTTAAAGACAATGTGTACCACATCTCTTTTTCCTGTCCATCCTCTTCTCTTGGTGCAACCAGAAAGTAAACAGTGCCGGTAATATGACAGTTTACAAACGGATGTGTAGTGTCA
>NW_019486846.1:0-543 GCF_002814215.2 Seriola lalandi dorsalis | reverse complement strand
AATTATTAGTTGCACCCATAAACGATAGAGCTGAGTAATACAATTTAAGAAGTGAGGGTCAAGTAGATAATGCACTTACAGCATACAAGTGCTTCATTGCCCCACCAAAGATGTCTTAACCCTTGTCTGTTTCTTTGTCAGCAGGATTACACAGTACAAAACTGATTTGCATCGAACTTGGCGGAGGGATGGGGCAAGGGCCAGGGAAGAATTCATTCATTTTTGTGGCAGATCTAAATCATTTACTATGAATTTGAATTTTTCTCTGGTGTATGTTGTTTGTCACTTGCCGAGGCAGAGGTCTGTGCTCTCTGAGTGCGCTTCTAGTTGAAATGCTATAGATTAAATTAGATTTTAATGTACATTAAACATACATACAGGTATGTAGAGATGTGTATTATCTGTACAGTAATGTAATAATACAGATCCATAATAGAGCCTATTGTAACTCTACTGAGATTAGTACTGAGGTAGAGGATATTGTAACAATACATTATACAGGCTATTGAAAGAAAGAAAGAAAGAAAGAAAGAAAGAGAGAAA
>NW_019486845.1:0-543 GCF_002814215.2 Seriola lalandi dorsalis | reverse complement strand
AGTCAGTCAGTCTACAGTCAGTCTACAGTCAGAAAGTCTACAGTCAGTCTACAGTCAGACAGTCTACAGTCAGACAGTCTATAGTCAGACAGTCTACAGTCAGTCTACAGTCAGTCAGTCTACAGTCAGACAGTCTACAGTCAGTCTAGTCAGGCTACAATCAGACTGTCTACAGTCAGACTGCCTACAGTCAGAGTCTTCAGTCAGATCTACAGTCAGTCTACAGTCAGACAGTCTACAGTCAGAGTCTACAGTCAGTCTACTGTCAGACTGTCTACAGTTAGAGTCTACAGTCAGAGTCTACAGTCAGTCAGTCTACAGTCAGACAGTCTACAGTCAGAGTCAACAGTCAGTCTACTGTCAGACAGTGTACAGATTGTCTACAGTCAGAGTCTACAGTCAGTCAGTCTACAGTCAGACAGTCTACAGTCAGTCTACTGTCAGACAGTCTACAGTCAGACTGTCTACAGTTAGAGTCTACAGTCAGTCAGTCTACAGTCAGACAGTCTACAGTCAGAGTCAACAGTCAGTCTACTGTCAGAC
>NW_019486844.1:0-543 GCF_002814215.2 Seriola lalandi dorsalis | reverse complement strand
AGTAAGAGACATTTCAGCTAAAGGATTGTTCAGTAGCATCATCGCATATTTGAATCACATTTTAAGTTAACAGATGGTGTAATATTTTTTTTACAAGCCTTCGTCCCAATTTTAGGAAAAAATCCTATAATATGTTTTTGTTGTTTCAAGTGTCTCCTCAGTTGCAGCACCTGAGTCAGGTGTAACCGGTCCAATCAGCACACTTCATGTAAAATATCATAAGAAATTGTGTGTTGTGTTGTGTCCATTAATTTCATATGGCTTAGTTTAAATACTGAATCTTGATTCTTTAGGGTGGACAGTTTGTATCCAGTAATATTATACCTGCTGAAGTTTGTAGGAGTAAATCTGTTGAGCTATGATTAAAAGAATTATAAATATCACCGTTGATCTGGATCTGTGATTCTGGATACCAATACAAAAACAGAGAACTGTTGCTGCTGTCCAACCAATGGATCTCCATTGCCTTTCAGTCAAGTGCACAGCCAGTGTGTTTGTTCTTTTTAGCTGCTATGATTTTATGACATAGCGACAAAGGCAGAA
>NW_019486843.1:0-543 GCF_002814215.2 Seriola lalandi dorsalis | reverse complement strand
AATCCCAGTGGCCATCCTCTTTAACCTGTGTATCTCTGTATTTACATATTTGTAGTCCATGACCTTCTTCATGTTAGAGACTATGTTAATGAGCCACCTCTACATTTTTATAATCTGCAGTAAGATGATTTTATTAATTAAATTTCAGTCAGCAGTAAATATCACCAGTGAACATGTTTGCTCACAAGTAAGTAGCTGCCTCATCTGGACTAGAGAACTCTGGCAGTCTTCACTTCGTATCCCTGTCCTTGAGCGCTGCTTCCACATCAACAGAGAAAAACTTTGGTTATGTCCATACAACTGTGTTTTAATTTTAAAACAGTGTTTTCAAACTAAAACAATGACACACACACAACAGTCACAGAGTCAGTGACAGCAGAAACATTCAAACTCCACACCACACGTACTGTGGGAACTTGTTTGAGCCTGAATGTAACAGATTATATTTAAAACATAAATACCACATATGTAAATGTTTTTGGATTTCAACGAAACATTTTCCAGACCTTCTTCTCAGGCTGTTTTTGATGTCTCACTCTGTGT
>NW_019486842.1:0-543 GCF_002814215.2 Seriola lalandi dorsalis | reverse complement strand
AAAATTGCTCAACAGCTCAGCTCTGTTCCTGGGAGCAAGGCACAGGTAGGCAGCTTTGCTGCCAATTTGCTCCAGTAGCCACTTGCTGCACAGCAACAAAAAATGTCTTGTGACCAAAAGCATTATCCCCATAGTCCACCATTATGAATTGCCAAGACTGTAAACCACATCATAAGTTTGTATTATGATTTCTTTATCCACTGTGGTTTGAGGTGTGTAAAACCTTCACAAAATGATGATGTATATGACATAATCCCCATGTAAAGCTTCAGACATACTTTCCATATCTACAGACAGCTGCAGACTTTTTTCTGATCATGCGGACATGCACATGGTTTCATGTATACTACAGATGGGGTCCGTGACGGTCTGGTGTTCCACCCATGTGCATTACTTGATCCACATTCCACTCCACTTTGTGGCAGTAAAATCAAGAAGTAGGAGAAGAGAACAAGAGGAAGGCAAAAAAAGAAAATATAATGTTCAACCGCAAATGAGAATAGGGCCAGGAGTTCAACACCATTTAATAATAATAATAATAAT
>NW_019486841.1:0-543 GCF_002814215.2 Seriola lalandi dorsalis | reverse complement strand
AAATGTTTGTGACAGTGTGAAAAAAGATCAAGATATCATCAGTTAACCTTCCCCTCATTTCCTGAACTCAGCAGTGGTTCACATTGGTGATTAATACAAAGCAATGTTAAAGCCGTTGCTTTTAGAGGCATGAAAAGGCAAAACTACCCAGTAACTAGGGAGGGAAAAAAAACTAAAAGATGAAAAGACAGAATATAGTGTGGCAGATTTTAGCTTTCTCTTTGTTTTCATCCCAGTAATTATCTTGCAGCTACTTTTATAGCTGTGTGTTGAGGTAATTGCTCAGCCCTTGCGCAAAGCTGCTGTAGCTACACTTTACTGGAGCTGATAGAAGTACACGCCACAGATACAGCGACTACTGAGACACCGCATGGGGTCATTTTGGACTTGTTGTGTTTTGTTTCCGATAGTTGAGATTGTTTATAGCAAAGACAAGATTAAGAAAGTTGAAAAAAACAGCTTGTTGAGTAACACACACACACACACACACACACACACGTTGATCATTGCTCTCTGGGCTTTATTTTCATGGCGATGCAACGA
>NW_019486840.1:0-543 GCF_002814215.2 Seriola lalandi dorsalis | reverse complement strand
CAATAACTGAGGGAGAAGGGAGTGGAAAAAAGTATCTTTAATTTCTGACCAAAATGTGAAGCTGTGTGATTTGGTTCCTTTAAATCCAGCTTTAAAAATGATGTGCACAGCATTTTAACATCAATAAAAAAAATTGAAATAAATGTGAATTTTGAGACATAAAAGTCTCAGTCAATACTTAGCATTTTCCATTTTTTTGTAGAAAATTGCTGGTAGATTGCTTTTAGCAAAAAACGAGATAAAAATTATAACAAACTGGTTTATTCCAATTCTCCTGTTGTAAATGTTGTGTGCAAACAGGAATATATGTATTCATTTATTTTGAAAAGGCACCCCAGAAAAAGGGCACTTTCTCTCGAGGAAGAAAAAGTGTGTATAGGAGTGTATAGGAAGGAATATGAAATGAGGGGGTTACTGTATCAGGGTTTATAGGAATTAACTGTTTATATTGCCAACTCACTACATACAGAATAACAAGAGGTTAACCTAAATTCAGTCCATCCTGATCGATTTTTTTTCTTAAGTTATATTTTTGGGCATTTT
>NW_019486839.1:0-609 GCF_002814215.2 Seriola lalandi dorsalis | reverse complement strand
GCGTGTCACAGATAGAGGTGAGGTCAGCCTCTCGACAGGCCCCCCCCCCGGCCCGGCCATCAGCCGTGCTGCTGCACAAAGCGAGCGTCCGGTGGAGCGTGTGAATGGGGTCGTGCCTGGTAGATGGGAGACGGAGAGTGGAGCTGCCATCCGTGAATAAGGAAGAGAGGGATAACAATTCCTGAGGCTGTCTCCTCTGCATTAGCAATATCTGAGGGTCTTTAATGCGGTCTGCCTCCAGATGCTTCAAGGGCCCAAACACAAGGAGACGGGCTGCAGTGCTTTCTCTCTGCTGCTGCTTTGAATGCATCACCAGAGCGTCTCCTCTTCTGCTTGTGTAAACTGAAAAGAGACGTATCTTATCGGTGTCTCACGCTGAGAGGAGCCGTACACCAGATATGAAGAGGGAAAAAAATATTCATATTCATTCAGCTGCTTCCCACCACTTGGATTCAATTAACAGGGTAATGGATGCATTCAGCCTATCCTCACAGGTTCTGAATTAGAAATTTCAATTGGGTTTATAATTGAGTGCAAATGAATCTGTTGGCCTCAGGGGGGTTGGGACAGAGCTCTAGGGTGTGTGTGTGTGTGTGTGTGTGTGTGTGT
>NW_019486838.1:0-543 GCF_002814215.2 Seriola lalandi dorsalis | reverse complement strand
CCTGGATCAGAACTAGTTTGTATGATGTGTCAAACATGCTCACGTTGCTTGGAACTGCAAGGTTGTGGAGATTGGGGAGGTGATATTGTTTAAATATGGGTACTTTAAACTTTAGGCAGAGTCCTGGACTAACGCTACCTGGGTAATAGCTTCTTTGCTGAGGCAGGAATAAGAGGAAATGCATGAGACTCACAGGAAGGACACAAAAGCTCTGATAAGTGGGTGTGAATTCACAGACGCCCCCGACTCGAATGTTTGAAAGGTGTGGAAGGACGGGGGTTTCTCCATCCAAACCAGCCCCAGAACTAAATAAATGGTAAATAGACCTCATTTACATTAGTCTGTCAGCCACTCAGAGCGCTTTACAATATCTCATTCACCCATTCACACAGTGAATCATCAGGAGTTACACCAGAGCACAGGGACAGACTTCTGGTTGTATCTTACATATCATTCTGACACATTATTTTTATATGGAAATGAAAATATGAAAGAAACTAGACTAAACTCGATAAATGATCCTGACAGAACTTGTGGTGACGT
>NW_019486837.1:0-543 GCF_002814215.2 Seriola lalandi dorsalis | reverse complement strand
TCGTCTTACTGTTTAACACTTGTACAGCCTGTTCAGTCTGGTGATGTCATTCTTGCTCATCTGGGTGGCCGTGCCAAACTCAACATTAGCGTTGGGGACGGGCACCATGGTGGGCTTATTGTTCCCAGAGAAGGCATACCTGGAATTAATACAGGGGTCGAATTATGAGATTATTGGTTTATTGTTTAAGTTCAGTTCATAATCAATCAGTGATCATGGTGAGCGACCTGTGGTACTGCATGACAGAGTTGTAGTCGTAGGGCGTGTTCAGGTTCAGAGTGTTGATCTTGTCGAAGGCGTACTCCCAACCTGAGAGGTGAGGATCACACAGACGCGTCAGGAAGAACTGAAGAAGCGTCTCTTTCTGTGTCTCTTCAGGTCTTTTACCTTTTCACGTTAGTTTTGCATCAAGATTTGGGTAAAAAAAAAGCGTTCATAGCTCATCATCTGTTGCCTCCTTCGCTTTTACTTACTGTGTCACGAAGACGCACAGGTTCATTTGGCTGTGGGCCTCTCTGATTGGACAGGCCTTGAGGCTAAACT
>NW_019486836.1:0-614 GCF_002814215.2 Seriola lalandi dorsalis | reverse complement strand
GCAAACTCTCCATGTGATTGTGTATGTATTATAGCCTGTGTGACTTGTTCTCTATTTACACCATAAAAAACTTTTTTTTTTTTTTTTTTTTTAAATGGAAATAGTTTGTGGTCTTTTCTTTGATAAGTGTTATAACGCATTCAAATACATCCTAAGCCACAATATAATTTCCAAAGTACACTGTAGTTCCTCTCGTCGTAATTCTTTAAAAGCCATGTGATAATATTGGCATAGATGAGTAAATATCTGCTACTACTCGAGTGAACTCATGCCAGTCAGAAACAGGATTTCAGTGTCTGTGTCTTTATGAGAGGACAGAATGCCCTCAGGGTCAGTGTTTATTGAGTCAACCTCTGGTTTTTTCCCCAAAAAATACGCAGCAATTAACTGAGAACGATTCCTCAAGCATCTAATGGATCAAAGAGGACTCAATTCACGACACAAATTACAGTGCTTTTGGTCACAGACTCACAAGCAACAAAACAGCAGGAAAAAAAGAAAAATGAAGGCAGGAATGACTGACAGTTCCAAATAAAAAAGCAGTAAAGCCACAGAGAACAAAATAAAGACTGAAACAGTCCTAACTGCGTGGTAAATCTGATTAAGCGTCAGAG
>NW_019486835.1:0-543 GCF_002814215.2 Seriola lalandi dorsalis | reverse complement strand
TCGGCAGACACACAAAGAAACACTTTCTCCTCACAAACACATCAGAGAGGAGGATGCCTGACGGTCCCTGGAGGCCCCATGTGATTCGGGACTGTAATCCTGTTATGGCATCTTTGATCTCTTCTTCCAAATCCTAATTTCAAACAAACACTGTTGACATGTTCAATGTTTCTGGGCAGATCATGTAAAGCAAAGAACGGCAGCACAGAGAGAGAGTGAGGAGGCAGAGAGAGGGAGTGTGCGAAACCATGATGATGGAGAAGGAGAGAATGGCACAGCAGAGAAAGGGGCAACGACGAAGAGGAAGAGAGATGGAGTAAATGAAAAAGCGGATTAGGGTCTTGACCAAAATGGAGAGCAGCGAGATACGAGAGCAGAACAATGTATACTAGTGGATGGCTACTGGGGGGCTTGTGACAGCTATAAAGCACTCAGTCAGCCTCAGGCTAAACAACTAACAGCTTGCCCACCTCTGTGTACACACACACACACACACACACACACACACACACACACACACACACACACACACACACACACACA
>NW_019486834.1:0-543 GCF_002814215.2 Seriola lalandi dorsalis | reverse complement strand
GTGTGTGTGTGTGTGTGTGTGTGTGTGTGTGTGTGTGTGTGTCGAGGGAGGGGTCACACCTTGAAAGTCACGCTTGTTGCAGCTGCATTGTTCTGTCGCTTGTGATTAAGATTTAACTCCAGGGCAATAACATGCTGTGTGTAGTCAGCTCTTTAGATTCATCTTAAGACAATAAACTCTGGTAAATAAACAGCTGTTGATAAGTAAGATTAAAAAAAAAAAAAAAATTTAAGAATTAAATGTTAAACTTTAGTTAAAAACATCCTCTATTTATGCATGTGTGCCTTACAAACATTCACTTTTCCAACATTTTTCAACTCCAACCAAAATGAAATTGCTTTTTTATTGTATTTATTCATTTTTGCTGCTACACTGTGCAGATCTGATTTTAAAATGGCATGTTTTCTACTCTCTTTTGAGAGAAAAAACTGTAGATATGTATATCTGTTTGGTTACCGGTGGCACTTCCTGTCTTTACATATACCAGTGAGAATGCAGACAGGAAATAGCCAATATACAGCCCATAAAATCATTTCATTTTGA
>NW_019486833.1:0-543 GCF_002814215.2 Seriola lalandi dorsalis | reverse complement strand
TGAGACCTTGTGGGATGTGTGGAATTTATGAGCTGGCAGATGCTGAGAGAGAGCGAGCGAGAGAGCGAGCGAGCGAGAGAGAGAGGAATAGTGTGGAAAATAGAGCAGGTGAGAGGAGGTGCGCAGGGAGTTTTGCTTGGCTGGAGTCAAAGGAAGCAGCGAGGAGGGTTTTTTTTTCCTCCCCTCTTTTTGAGGAGAGAGGGAGCGTGGCAAACCACACACACTGCAGGAAAACCACACTGAGGAGAAAGAGGAGAACAAAGGCTGGAAGAGGGAAGAAGACGGCCTGAAAAAAAAGAAGAAAAGAAAAAAGAAAAAGAGCGAGAATGAAGAGGTTTCTGGAGGAAGAGAGGGAGGGATCAGCACATCTTACCTCATTGTTGATATCGAACACCCCCTCCTGGATCTTCTCGTAGATCTCCTTGGCTGTGTTGATGAAAGCCTGAGAAAGAGACACACACCAGTGTTCATAACGTCCCACAATCCACACTAGATATGTCAGGACAGAAACCAAAGCATGACGTCAAAGAAACGTCATGAAAA
>NW_019486832.1:0-592 GCF_002814215.2 Seriola lalandi dorsalis | reverse complement strand
GGCATAAAAATGTCACAGTATAGTAAGGTGTAAAAAAATTCCACAGTACAATAATGGCATAAAAATAAATCATAGTATAGTAAGGCATTAGAGTCGCCAATTAACCTAATGTGCTTGACTTTGGACAGCAGGAGGAAGCCAGAGTACCTGAAGAGAAGCAACACTGGGGCAGGGAGAACATGCGAACTCCACACAAAAATTCCCCAGGTCCACTGTTCAAACCAGGAACCTTCTCAGTGTGAGGCAACAGTTCTAAACACTGCACCACCGAGCCACCCAATAAATGAATCATCGTATAATAAGGCATAAAAACATCATAGTATAATAATTCATAAAAACGTCATAGTATAATAAATAAATTTAAAAAAAGATTATAGATTACTAAAGCATAAATAGAAAAAGCACAGCAAGAAGGTTCCAGGTTCGAGTCCCGGCTCGGCCGTGGGATCTTTCTGTGTGGAGTTTGCATGTTCTCCCCGTGCAAGTGTGGGTTCTCTCCGGGTACTCCGGCTTCCTCCCACAGTCCAAAGACATGCAAAATGGGGACTAGGCTAATTGGATACTCTAAATTGACCATAGGTGTGGCTGTGAG
>NW_019486831.1:0-543 GCF_002814215.2 Seriola lalandi dorsalis | reverse complement strand
GTGCTGACTCACAGCTTAGTGGAAGCTACTCGGGCAAAACTGTTGGCTTGTTTACTTGTTTTATTCACCCTGTTTAAGCGATGTCACTGCGTTACAAGATCTCAACGATTACGTTGGTGTGTACAATGTTTTCATAACTGATCATATTAAATCTGAGTTGTAATAGATTATAGTTTTATATGGATTGAATTAAAGAAGAAGTTAGATGCTAAAATATTGTATGAAATAAAATGGTCAACGAGGTGTGACAAGCATAGAGATGGACAGGAAGTGAGCTGACACTGAAAATTGGTGAATGCTACAGGTTCTCTGAAATTACTCATTGGGTCACTGAAGAACTGTTGTTTGTGTGTGGGATTTTAAAATGTGTAAAGCCACTTTAACTGTATGTAAACACATGTTAATTTGGATTGTCTCCCCGTTGCCTTGTGACACACTTTCCAGTAGAATCCAGTCAGGGTTTATTCTCTGTCCCTGTTGGTGCTGCCTGCTGTTTAATGTGAAGGTCACTTTATTGTGTGTGTGTGTGTGTGTGTGTGTGTG
>NW_019486830.1:0-544 GCF_002814215.2 Seriola lalandi dorsalis | reverse complement strand
ATACAGTACTGTAGTGGTCTTAATAACAATAAGTCCATATAGTATAAAACTTGTAGCTTATTACAAAATCCAGAAAGCCTTTCAGTTCTGCAATTCATAGAAGAAGAAAAAAAAACATTTGTGCCAAAACATTACAGTTCCTTTCGAGTCGTCAGTTGTTTGTTGCATAGTTGAGTAAAAGCTCCAAAAAAATGCATGAAGTCCGTCCTGACTTATCTATGTAGATTTATATAATAAGATAGTGTATATATCACTCTATGTTACAGATTTAGGAGCATTGTCATAGCACTTGCTGTGAGATGCAATGGGCCAATAAGTGCAATATTTTATGAATTAAACCCTGTACATAGTTTCTCCTGTCCTCGAGTACAATGACTCTGTCTGCAGTATGTGAGTGACAGTTTGGTCAGAATGGCTCTGAAACTGATGTACAATGTGTGCTTCACTCAGTAACTGCAGCCACTGAATGTGTGACTTGGTGTGTGTGTGTGTGTGTGTGTGTGTGTGTGTGTGTGTGTGTGTGTGTGTGTGTGTGTGTGTGTGT
>NW_019486829.1:0-544 GCF_002814215.2 Seriola lalandi dorsalis | reverse complement strand
ATATATGCCATTCTGAGGTGAGAACAGAACTGAAAACAACCCATAAATTCCAATATACAATCAGTCCCGGTTTATTAGGAAGACTTATCTAAAACTAATGCAGTCTAATACACCAGTCCAGCAATAAATTCTCCTTCATGAAGGTTATAATGTTCGGTAGTGTGTGGTGCTGCTCAGCTGTATTGCATTATAAAGAGAGATGTTTTTGTTATTTAGCTTACCTTTATTGATATAAATAGGGAGGACAAAAATAATAGAAACACCTGGACATCATGGTGGTTGTTCGTAGACTTTGTAGCAGTAGTTTTATGTAGGTATATTGATTCTCTTTGATTACTAATAATTGGAATCAGCCCAGAAAAAACATCGGAAACACTTCAAATATTTTCAGTGTTCTTATCATACAGTATTAATTCAGAGATAATATTTTCTTTTTTATGACATTTGACCACCTCCACACAACTGGGTGGCCAACTTTGTTCTCTACATTTGACCTACAAATTAAATATCTGTCCCATACTGACAAACTCCTCCTCTGTGCCAA
>NW_019486828.1:0-678 GCF_002814215.2 Seriola lalandi dorsalis | reverse complement strand
TGAACCTTCATGACTCAGCAGTTTGTTTCCACTGTGGACTGAGGGAAATGTGCAGAGTCAACAGACTTGATGCTAAAAGTCTCTGCAGGTGTGTGAGCCTCCAGCTCAGTGTTCACTCCAACACGTTAACATGAGAGCTGAGAGGAAGCAGGCTACGCTACACAGCTGCTGCACATCTGGACTGAACAGGACTGAAGTCCCTGCTGCATCACTGACTGACAGCTGATGAAGTGAGTCTCTGTAAACACTCGTTTATCTCCTCTTTTCTTCTTCTCTCCACAGATGGGAGTGATGATCGTGTGCGTCTCTGCTTTGTCCTTCTACAGTCTCTGCAGACACACTGAGACTCCTCCCCCCTCCACCTGGATTTCTTCACTTGCAGCCGTTTGGCACCAAAATATTTTTGTGGTGAACATAAGTTAGAGAAAAGCTGAGGTCACTCTCTCTGTGGTCTGAGAACAGTCATATCCAACTCATCCTGCCCCTCAGACATCAGTCGACTCAACAAGCACCAATGTGAACAGTGGAGTGTTGATAATATTCTCATTTACTTCTTTAGCTCGACTGGAAAAATTATAACAAGTGAATTGGTAGCTTTGATTCTTTCTTCTCTATCTAAACTACTGTGAGACTTAAAGTATGAACACTAACAACCTGTCCATCAAAGTGTTTGTACCG
>NW_019486827.1:0-544 GCF_002814215.2 Seriola lalandi dorsalis | reverse complement strand
CTGTACAACCTGATGCAATATAATACTGGAGCCCGCCACAAGCACTCTTTTCAAATGAGGCTCAGTCTGTGTTGAGACTGTTAGAGATTTATCCATTCAACATTTGGAGCCATTTGTACTTTAATATAATAAAATGAATTTAAAGTTGAAGTTGAATACAGCGTCATAATCTATGACCTTTAACATTACCAGAGTTTACTTAGCATCTCTATGGGGTTCAGTTTTAAATTCAGGGTCAATACATTAGATAGAGTTACACTGAGTTAGTTTGCAGGTGTAAAGGTGCTGTAGATAGTGTGACTTTTTGTTTAATCATCTCTCCATTGCCATTTTCTGTTGGCTCACACTACAGTAGCACCATCCTTCTATCATTATGCTTCATTTTGTGCTGGAAGTGTTGGTAGCGTAGTGCAGCTGCTTCAGTGACCCAGTTTCCTCATGAGAAAAATTCAAATTTCACAGGTTGGTGCTCACTGTTTAACTTAGAACCAGGATAAGAAATGAAGCTATAAACTGAGCTGGCTGTTCTCAGTACAATAGCAGA
>NW_019486826.1:0-544 GCF_002814215.2 Seriola lalandi dorsalis | reverse complement strand
GAGACTATGGAGAACCTGGATCTACTGGACCAATGGTAATGCAGCATGTCCCATCTTCTTGGTTTTGCAACAATCTCCTAAACAAAACAAGAGAAAACCAATATAAATAAATTCTGTCCTACTTTTAGAATCCTATCTCAGTCAATATGCAGGAAAGCTCCAAAGGTTCAGCTGATCAGGTGTTGTGGTGGCGTTTAAACATGGGAGGAGAGATGTTCATTGAGCTTATTATAGCTTATTAATATATAGTGTTTTGACCTTTTGACCCAGCTTACAACACTAATGATTTTATGTCTTCTGCAACCAAAAAAAAAAAGCTGGATTCATGTACGATCGTGGGTTTATTTATTTTATATTTAATTGATTTGTTTTTTCAAAATTGCGAATATATAATAATCTATATATAATATAACCCTGCGAAACCGATCTCAGGGTTATATGTAAGAGAAATGTTTATATTGTTACTGTATGTTTCCCAACACTGGCTGACAGCAGTATAGGAATAAATAATCACCCCACCTGTAAGCATACATTACAGGTGTAG
>NW_019486825.1:0-544 GCF_002814215.2 Seriola lalandi dorsalis | reverse complement strand
CACACACACACACACACACACACACACACACACACACACGCGCACACACTGCCAGAGGCGCTGTCTTTAGGAAGTGGCGTCAGAGAGAGAAAAAATGGGATGAATGAGAAACTCTGAGAGAAAATTTAGTCTGAAAACTGTTGAACTGTAGTTGGTTAATGTTTTGGTTTTATTTGCTCTTAAAGAATAATAAAATACAATATTCACATTCACTCTGTGTCCAGTTTATTAGGAACCTGTGATGCACTCTCTATATATTTTCTAACATAATTTGAAGTCGCTCTTTAAGGTCAAATCCGTACATTTGTTTGTTCTGTTAGTTCGACCAGATTGTGAACGTTGTGTCGGCTTCACATTAGAATCAGGTTTCTACCTTTTCCTGTTCTGAGTCACATGACCTCCGCTGCAATAATCATCTTCGATCATGTTGCCTGGAGACCGATGTTAACAGCAAAACAACCAACTGTGTCTCCGTCCATCGTCTGTTTCCTTTTAAACACCTGAGCCCGAACAGCGTTTTCCTCACCTGGTGGCGCTGCAGCAG
>NW_019486824.1:0-544 GCF_002814215.2 Seriola lalandi dorsalis | reverse complement strand
TAGTCAAAGTCCTGTTCTGTATATTGTGTTAAAATCTCTCAGCAGTATGTTGTTTTGACAGGGTGAAACAAAACACATAATGTTTCTCTGCGCAGAAAGGACAGATTCCAGGGAACACTTCCGTTTTTGCATCAACACCTCTTTCCCCTCTGCGTCTGTCAGCAACACACGTACACGTTGGAGACAATTGGTTTCTTAAGTTTGAAAGTGATGTGAAAACCCCTATATTAAAGGCCTGAGCCTTGTGTGTGTGTGTGTGTGTGCATGCGTGTGTCCTCTCCAGCCTTTGTTTTCAGTAAACTGTCTCAGCAGCTTGCCTTTCATGATGGTGCTGTTCAACTTGTTCTTCACGTTTTCTGCACGCAGCTATGAGCTTAATTAAAGCGCTCCCTCCCTGTAACAGTCAGGAATAATAGGAGCGTGATAAAGACTGTTGTGTTTCGGATGTTTCTCGGCCCCTTCCATCTAATGAAAACGCTCTTGTCTGTCATCAGTTCCGTGCAGATAGGAAACAAGTTGTGGCTTTTAACAAAGTGTTGCGCAC
>NW_019486823.1:0-544 GCF_002814215.2 Seriola lalandi dorsalis | reverse complement strand
AGGCGTATCGTGAACTATGACCTGCGCCACTTGAAAAAAACAACATGCCTCAACAAGAAGAAAGATTTAACTAATCAAATTATACTTTCACAATTTGATGTAATTTCGGTGGTTGGAAAAAAAAAACTTTTTTAAAATCAAAAAACACTGACAGAGAAAAAACACTGACAGAGAATGCATGGAAACAAACTCTGCAGATTAGCTGTCACTATCATTCTTGTTGGAAATGAGTTTTCCACGTCTTAAACAGAGCTGGAGGTGGATCAAGTGCATCACTGCAGAATGTGTTTAACAGCTTCATACAGGAGTCCAGCTGCCCCTGCGAGCTGCGTCCCGTCAGGCTGGAGGCCTCAGCAAAGGCCTGGGAGCAGCGGCGGCTCCATCACCGAGTCAGATGCACCTCAGCTGGGCACGACAGAGACGGCGGGGGAGCCTTTACAATGACACTGCAGTTTGACTGGCTGCAGGGCGCCATGATGCTGTGAGTGGCAGGGGGAATCTCTTTAACTCGCTTCCTCTCTCTCTCTCTCTCTCTCTCTCTCTC
>NW_019486821.1:0-544 GCF_002814215.2 Seriola lalandi dorsalis | reverse complement strand
TGTGTGACTGGGTGAATGTGTGACTGGGTGAATGTGGCAGGTATTGTAAAGCGCTCTGAGTGGTCAGTAAGACTAGAAACACACTGGATAAGTGCAAGTCCATTTACCATCCCAGTCAATGTTATGTGAGAAGCGAATGAACCACGTTTTGTGAGGTCACCACGACCTTGACCTTTGACCTTTGACCACCAAAGTCTGATCAGTTCATCCCTGAGTCCTAGTGAATGTTTGTGCCAAATTAGAAGAAGTTCCATCAAGGTGTCACTGAGACGGACGTACGGACAACCCTGAAAACAAAATGGCTGCCTCTCTGAACAAAGGTACAAATGTGTGTGTATCACATGTTCTGTGTGTGTATCACATGTTCTGTGTGTGTATCACATGTTCTGTGTGTGTATCACATGTTCTGTGTGTATCACATGTTCTGTGTGTGTATCACATGTTCTGTGTGTGTATCACATGTTCTGTGTTTGTATCACATGTTCTGTGTGTATCACATGTTCTGTGTGTGTATCACATGTTCTGTGTGTGTATCACATGTTCT
>NW_019486820.1:0-544 GCF_002814215.2 Seriola lalandi dorsalis | reverse complement strand
TGTGCAGCAGACGAGCCAACAGAAACCACTGAGTGAGTGATATCTGATCTCAAAGAGAGGTCCTCCAACAGCAACTCACAATAAACTGAGGCCATTCACAGAGGTAAAGAAAACATGACACATATGCTAAAAATATACTGGGCAAGGACCCAGAGTTCCACAATGAGCAATTTTAGTCAGAGGAAAGTACAGCCGTTCATTTTGACCATATAAATCCCTGCTTCACAAGTCATTACTGTAGTGAGTGACTCAATCATTTTAGCTTCAGGAGCACTGGAGCCCAAACCTAACCTGACATAATGACACATAAACACATTTTCACACTCTTGGTCGAGGGTTAAAAACTTTGGTAACCGGGGCGTCGTGTGGCGTAGTGGTCTAAGCAGGCGCTCCATGTGTAGAGGCTACAGGCCTCGCTGCAGCTGGCCCCGGTTCGAGTCCCGCATCGGACGGCCTTTACTGCATGTCATTCCCCCTCTCTGCCTCCCCATTTCCTGTCTCTCTACTATCCTGTCCAATAAAGGCATAAAAAGCCCCCAAAAAA
>NW_019486819.1:0-544 GCF_002814215.2 Seriola lalandi dorsalis | reverse complement strand
TGTGTGTGTGTGTGTGTGAGAGTGTATGAGATATGGTAAAATATATGAATACCCAAACACAGTGTGCTGAGTGTGTGTGTGTGTATGTGTCAAAGTGCGTCCAACATGGTGAAATATATGAACACACAGTCTCGGGGCTCGGTGGGTTGTGTGTATGAGAGGCCAGGAAGTCTTCGCCACCCCCGTTTAATGACACCATTTATCTCTGACCCTGGTGTCTCTGTGTGTGTGTGTGTGTGAATAGCTACTTAAATAGGCCTTTGTACTGAGTAGAATAGGAAAGGTACCATTTAAACGAGGGGCAAATCTATGAATGAGTCTATAAAGGATTGTGAGGAGAAAAGAAGAAAAAGGGTCGACCAGACTCCAAATATCTGGAGGTCCAGGTGCTCGCTAGACGATGAGACGGCTTGTTGGATTGTCCCAGACGGGTTTTCAGAATATGCGACTCAGCGGGGTCATCAATGAACCTCGTCACTCCTCTGCTTTGTGAGGGTCAGCACGCCGTCTTTAACCGCCCCCTTGACCTCGTCTGGGGGCATCT
>NW_019486818.1:0-544 GCF_002814215.2 Seriola lalandi dorsalis | reverse complement strand
TACTATACTATGATGTTTTTATGGCTTTTTATGCCTTACTATGCTATGACGTTTTTATGACTTACTATACTATGACGTTTTTATGACTTTTTATGCCTTACGATACAATGTTGTTTTTATGACTTTTATGCTTTACTATACTATGTCATTTTTATGCCTAAATATACTGTCGTTTTTATGACTGTTTATGCCTCAATTTACTTTGTCGTTTTTATGACTTTCTATGCCCTACTATACTATGATGTTATTTTGACTTACTGTACTATGTAGCTTTTTGACATTTTTTTGCCTTACCATACTATGATGTTTTTATGCCTTACTATACTATGATGTTTTTATGCCCTACTATACTATGTCGTTTTTTGACATTTTTATGCCTTGCTATACTATGATGTTTTTATGCCTTACTATACTATGATGTTTTTATGCCCTACTATACTATGTCGTTTTTTGACATTTTTATGCCTTGCTATACTATGATGTTTTTATGCCTTACTATACTATGATGTTTTTATGCCCTACTATACTATGTCGTTTTTTGACA
>NW_019486817.1:0-544 GCF_002814215.2 Seriola lalandi dorsalis | reverse complement strand
GTCACATATTAAATGGCACAAATTGAAAAGGTTATGACAAAAAAAAAGAAAAGCCTGCATCTGCTCAAATTCGACTGATTAAAACTAAATATCTACATTGTTTTTAGTTTGATATTCACTAAAACTCCTTTTTTGGATCTCAAAAGGACAGATGTAGAACCATATTTGTGACAATGTTTTCTGTCTGCCACATGTCTGATTGAACAAAATTCAGAGGTGAGTTCCTCTATTTGTGTGCACTGGGGTAATAAATGACTTAAACAGATGCAATCGCCTCTCTGTCAGCATTCCTACTGTGGAAGCCAGTCGCAATTTCCAGGTTTTGAAGGCTGGATATTAACGCCTCAAAGTCATGTTGGCTGCTGCGCCATGATGTGCAGTACAAACAAAATGTGTCCTTTCTGAAGCAGTATAAGCAGACATGTTGTAAAAAGCGCTGATTCAATTAGACACGGGTGTCTCTGGAAAATTCTTCACGTCTAGTGTTAGAAATCAATAATACCAACTTGAAAAATACAGCTGGTAGGAGTAAAAAGGTAGAAAC
>NW_019486816.1:0-544 GCF_002814215.2 Seriola lalandi dorsalis | reverse complement strand
GTCACATATTAAATGGCACAAATTGAAAAGGTTATGACAAAAAAAAAGAAAAGCCTGCATCTGCTCAAATTCGACTGATTAAAACTAAATATCTACATTGTTTTTAGTTTGATATTCACTAAAACTCCTTTTTTGGATCTCAAAAGGACAGATGTAGAACCATATTTGTGACAATGTTTTCTGTCTGCCACATGTCTGATTGAACAAAATTCAGAGGTGAGTTCCTCTATTTGTGTGCACTGGGGTAATAGATGACTTAAACAGATGCAATCGCCTCTCTGTCAGCATTCCTACTGTGGAAGCCAGTCGCAATTTCCAGGTTTTGAAGGCTGGATATTAACGCCTCAAAGTCATGTTGGCTGCTGCGCCATGATGTGCAGTACAAACAAAATGTGTCCTTTCTGAAGCAGTATAAGCAGACATGTTGTAAAAAGCGCTGATTCAATTAGACACGGGTGTCTCTGGAAAATTCTTCACGTCTAGTGTTAGAAATCAATAATACCAACTTGAAAAATACAGCTGGTAGGAGTAAAAAGGTAGAAAC
>NW_019486815.1:0-544 GCF_002814215.2 Seriola lalandi dorsalis | reverse complement strand
ATTCATCAGGACACACGGCTGCTCTCAGTGCAGTTGTGTCCTCGAAGGTACTGCAGCATTTCCACAGGCGTGATATTTTTAACAGAAGTTATTCTCTGGTTCAGAGACACAATTTATCACTGAACCGTGATAAGCTTCTAGCATTCTCTCTAACTACTGTTGCAAAAGGTTGTTTTTTTTTCTGAAAATATAAAGTGTAAGGCTGTCATTATTGTATTGTATTGTTCAATTGTCATTATTCCCCAGCACTGTTGCAGTCTGACAACTATTAAAATCACATAAGAGCTGCATTATGCTGACAGATTCATTCATTGAAATAAATATGGCTGTGCAAAAACTCCACGGCTGCATTTCTGTCTCCTGGGAGTAGCTGTGTGTCGGCAGATGACACTGAGCATGCTCTGGGATGTGGTTCCTGTCCTGCTACAGTGTTTTTCTTGTTGCTGAGCTATGAGGTATAAAGTACAATGGTTTGCTGTAATGAAATTATATGTGTATATATATATATATATATATTTACATATAATTTCATGTGTATATATAT
>NW_019486813.1:0-544 GCF_002814215.2 Seriola lalandi dorsalis | reverse complement strand
ACACACACACACACACACACACACACACACACACACTAGTGGTGAGCCAACACAAAGACACTGGAAGAGTTAGAGCTTCTGTCAACGTCTGAAAACATGCAAAGCATAAAACTGTAAAGGGTAGTGCTCAAAATTCCTGCAGGTGTATGACCCTGAGGTTACAAGTAGAATTTAAATTCAGGTGTGAAAATAGGATCTAAATTCTACTTGTAACCTCGGTGTCTTACACTTGCAGATTTATGAAGGAAAGGGCATACTTCAGGACACATGGGTGGGCCTGGGCAGGCTATAGCAGCATGAGGAAGGGATGATGACATCATCACAAAGGCAGACTCAAAAATTGAGGTTTATTGCCAGGTAGGTTTTCACTTACAAGATATTTGACTTGGTGTAGTATCCAATTAACATATTCGTAGTAAATAACAAAAAAGTAAAATACTACAACACTCAAATATAAATATATAAAAGGATACTACACAACTATGTACAAAGTGTTTTAGAATGACAAAACTCCTGCTGGGCAAGATGTGCAAAAGGTATTGAT
>NW_019486812.1:0-544 GCF_002814215.2 Seriola lalandi dorsalis | reverse complement strand
GAGAGGAGAATGATCCACACCTTTTTTACATTCTTTATCCCTTTTAGTTGTTTGTCTGTTTTGAAAGAGGCAATGTCAATTTGTGTCAGAATTGTAAGATGTCCGATTTCTATTTACAGGGATGTTTGTTTCTTTTCATTTTGAGTTTGTGTGATCTTGTGAATAAATCATTTTTTCCTTGTATTTTGTGTTTGTGCATTCAGTTTATGACAATATGTATTTCCACCACACTACAGGTTATGCCTGAAGGTGTTGATAAATGTCTACAGACTTTAAAGGTCTGGGTCGTCTCCAGAACAGCACAGGTGCAGCTGACAAGGAAGTACATTAACTTGTGATGTCTTATGTATGATGTTTATATAAAATGCTGTCATCTAAATATATTATTCTTCATACATATCTTAGTTTTAATGCTTGGATGATTTAGAGGGACAACATGAAAATTAGCAAAGAGTAAAACTGAAAACAATGGGGCTTTTATTGGAACTTGTATTGCCCTTAAGACACACAATGATTTAGCTATTTATTAGTCCAGGAATTCTTA
>NW_019486810.1:0-544 GCF_002814215.2 Seriola lalandi dorsalis | reverse complement strand
TGTGTGTGTGTGTGTGTGTGTGTGTGTGTGTGTCTTGTGCGGGTGTGTGTGTTCTGACAGAGTGTCACCTCTGGGTGTCATTCCAGGTGATACCGCCAAGGAGAGCAGCCTTTACAGCCATCCCGCAGAGCTACCTCCTGCTCTTAACAAGGACACAGAGGCACGCAGACGTGACAACACACACACACACACACACACATATATATGGAGGTTTTCATCCAGCTCTGACGCACAGCAGCAGTAAACCCGTACATTGCTGTGTGATCTGAGGTAATTCATCTTCATTGTCCAAGTCATCAAATCTGAAAAACGACAGTGAGACAGTCGGACTAGCATTAAACGTCCTCACAGCCAAGGAGACTGGCAACATGAACACACACTCTAATTCTCTATTTTCTCCCTCACTCACACAATTTCACCCTTCGAAGACACAACGCAGTTTCTCAGTAATACCGCACTCTTCTGAGAGGGGAAATAGGGTTTCAAATCTCCTCCACTCTAACGGATTCCTCCAAAAAAAAGAATAAAAAAAAAAAAAAAAAAA
>NW_019486809.1:0-544 GCF_002814215.2 Seriola lalandi dorsalis | reverse complement strand
TGCATCTTAACTCGGACGTGTAGTTGTACAAAACAAACGTACAGTCGTCAGAGATAGGAGCGCAGTATACTGCACACAGAGGCAAATTGACACACTTACCACAGATAGTGATTATCTGGTGAACGCGGCCATTTTCACGGTTGACTTGGCGTGACTGTGTGTGTGACTGTGTGTGTGTGTGTGTGTGTGTGTAAGAAAGAAGAGTTGTGCTAGTGAGATGTCAGCGTTGTTATTGTTACAGTCTAGTCTTGTGGCCCGAGGCTGTAGGACACACTGACTGGGCCCGTCCTCTCCACTCAGCACTCTGTTGTCTTTTCCCATCAGCCCTCGCTCTCTCTCTCGCGCTCTCTCTCTATCGCTCGCTCACCCGAACCCACCATTTTACCCTTTCTGAAATAGTCCAGTGTAATCCTGGTTCACATGGTTCAGTGAAGATGGGGGAACAGCAGTGGAAAATTTTTTGGTCGAGAACCGGACCACCACGTCAGACTGTAGGGTCGCTCGGTCTCTGGTGGAGGTGGGGGGGTGGGCAGGTTCTACTGGG
>NW_019486808.1:0-544 GCF_002814215.2 Seriola lalandi dorsalis | reverse complement strand
GAGGTCGGTCGACGGGGATCAGAACGTCAGCAGGTGTTTGTAAATCCAGAACCTGCCTTAATTAATCAGCCACTACACTGCTACGGCAACCAGAATCAGTCAATCTGTTGCCAAGACAACCATGAATGGGGCTTAATTGTAAACAGTGTTTTTTCCTCCAGTTGTAAAATCAGAAACCATGGATGTTTTTTTTCATATTTGATGTAATTAAATAACTTTAATGTAAAAGAGCGCGTCGTGTTTCTCCTTTACTCCTGTTTGATCATCTCATCGTAACAGCTGAAGTTTCTGTGGAGACGTAACGACTCAAACATGTATGAAGTCCGTTTACTCAGCTGATCTCACCTGGTTCTTCATCTAGAGACGTGGAGGTTATAATTGAATGTAATCCATTATAATTAGATTTAATCCGGCTCATGTTGGTTTTTTTAAGTTATAGTTATTTTCGGGCATTTTTATGCTTTTATTTGACGGGAAATTGGAGACAGACAGGAAATGTGAAACATCCGAACCCCCCCCCCCGTCTTTTATAGACTGTTCTGCT
>NW_019486807.1:0-544 GCF_002814215.2 Seriola lalandi dorsalis | reverse complement strand
AGAAAAAGAAATCCCTGGGAAGTGCATCCCAGCTGGGTTCATGGCTTTGGAAACACTTCAGTTGTCGTCTGCGCCGCTTGCGGCACGTTTTCTGTATTTGGTGTTTGCCTGTTTGCGTGTGTGTTGTGCGTTAATACCACTGTAGTTGTAGACTGCTCCCTGCGCACTGTAGCTTTCATAAAAACAGAATGGAGTCGGAGAAAAGATGAAGAAGAAGAAAGCTACAGCGGACAGCCTCTCACCTGAGATTCTTCACTGTAACTTTCTTCTTCCACCTTTTTTTTGTTCCCTGGTCTCCCTCCTCTGATCCTCTCCTGTCTGTGGCTGTGCTCCTGGCCAGCTCCTCTCAGCTCCACTCCCCTGCCTGGTTATCAGCTCTCTGCTCTCCAGACCTGCCAATTGTTCACAACAAGCAGAGAGCAAGGAGCTCAGGAAGTGTGTGAACTAGGAAACTAAATTATCTAGAGTCTGTACTCTCAGCACAAAGCATATTATTAATGATGAGGAAAGCACACAAGCTCAAGAGAAGAAGGGTTTTTTTTTT
>NW_019486806.1:0-544 GCF_002814215.2 Seriola lalandi dorsalis | reverse complement strand
GAGAGAGAGAGAGAGATAAAAAAAGGGGGAGTTCTTATCGCTTTACCCTTGTCTTGACTTCCTTGCGGGGCCTTTGAAGAGCGCAGAAATAAAGATACTTGCGCTGGCACATCAGAGAGAGATTTAGATTATGCCAGTGTTTACCCAACTGAGTGCTGCATGGCTGCTGGCGACAGTCTGCTGGTTTTGAAGCTGTTATGGCCCAACTACAGCTTAAAGCGCTCACTGCTCCAAACACCCATGCTGCAGAGGAGGGTTTTCTCTCTGCGCTCGTGTGTCAGCTTGTGTGTGTGTGTGTGTGTGTGTGTGTATCTCCACGCATGTGTGCATGTATGTGCCAGTTGCTGTGAATGTTTATGAGAGATAGCATGTGTCCTTGTATCCCTAATAGTGTGCGGCGCAATCTGCCTTTCTTTGTGTGTAAGTGTGTGTGTTTGTGTGTATCACACTGAAAATGGAGCCATCCATCGGATTATGGGTAGACAGCTCTTTAATAGGAGGGCCCTGTATTTGCATAAGCAGCCATGGAAGGGGAAAAAAAAAA
>NW_019486805.1:0-607 GCF_002814215.2 Seriola lalandi dorsalis | reverse complement strand
CAGAGATTCATTTATACAACAACAAGATAATCCCAACACAAAACATTAAAAGAGAAGAACCAAACAGCGGAGGACCAGGAGAGTGTCCAGACTTAAACCACATGGAGCTGGATGACCCGGACAGAATGTGAAAGCAATGCAAACTGCGAGTGCAACACATCTGTGGAAACTTCTGCAACAGTGCTGGGACGAACTCTAATAGAAGAAAGAAGCCTCGAGTGTGTTCAGCTGCTGGATGACTCACTGTTATTAAAATTTCCAATTGTGTTCTATACTTTTAATGAGGTGTCGTAAAAACTTTTGACCAGTAGTTTTAGTTTTAGTTCAGCAACACTGCTCCTTCAGAGTAAACACAACCTGCAGCATCTGTAGCCTCTGCTGGGCCGCTCATCACATTTAGTGTCAAGCCTCTCCTGAGCTGCTTTACTGTAATAACTCTCACATCCCATGACGATATGTGTGAAATGGGTTTGACAGCTGTGTGTGTGTGTGTGTGTGTGTGTGTGTGTGTGTGTGTGTGTGTGTGTGTGTGTGTGTGTGTGTGTTATATAGAGAGGAAGATTCAATTCGAACACTGCCGAGAGATCATGGGGAAACTTGTGACCTC
>NW_019486804.1:0-544 GCF_002814215.2 Seriola lalandi dorsalis | reverse complement strand
GCGTGTGCGTGCGCAAGAGAGAGACTGAGTGGACATATCATTTTTGTGCCAACACATGAGCATCTGCTTCCTTTTTCCTCCTCTTCTCTCTCACTCACTCTCCTGCTTTCCCTGCTATCAAGCGTGGCTTTAGTCACACACACCCTGGCAGGAAAATACAAACACACATACACACACACACACACACACACACACATACACACACCAGAATGGCGTGTCCTTTCACTCTTTCTCTCCCCTCTCTTCTCCTTTCATCCTCTCTCCTTCAAGTAGTAATTCATGAAAATTCATAGTATGACAAATTAATTTTGCCTTTTTGTATTATTGTATTGAGATTCAATTTTGGCTTAACAGTCCCACAAAGATCCCTCAGCCTCCCTAAAATGCATGACAGTATTTTATACCCAGTGCTACCTCTAGCTTAGCTTTAGGTATTCAGTTTAAACGGAGACAAACATTAAGGAAGTTAGGGAAACACTCTGATTGCTTTGGAGGTTTGTAGAAAAATATTCTTAAATTTTTCCCCTTGTCTGTATCTGAAATC
>NW_019486803.1:0-544 GCF_002814215.2 Seriola lalandi dorsalis | reverse complement strand
TAAAATCTACATGTTACATTTCAAACATTCTATGGGATAGAAGTTTGGGATTAAACTATTGCATAGGAACATCTCATGAGTTACAGAACAGTTAGATATTTCATTATATATTGTTCCTCAGATCTGTGTCTGAAGAGAGTTCTGCTGGTCACTACCCAGGATTGGAATGTGGGTTGTAGTTTATGACTCTTATCTAGAGAGGGACAGAGGAAGGGGGGTTGGTGTGTGTGTTCATGCATGGCACAGACATGTCAGGATTCACACCTTAGTGTTAATCGGTCCTTTTGTTGTTACTTGTTCTATACAAGAAACAATCAAATATCATTAGACAAAGTCTTATTGTCTTACTGGAGATTTTGCCTATATTCTCCAGTTACCTGGTGTCCATTGGTTAATCCTCTGAAGCTGACCCTTTGAGCTTTGGTCTGGTTCTGTGTCGTTCGGACATGCTAAAAGCATGGTCTGTTTGTAGAAGAGGGGTCCTTTGTCTCTGTTTCCTATCAATTTGATAGTTTGATGGTGGGAAGAGTCGCAAAGTGTCAAC
>NW_019486802.1:0-544 GCF_002814215.2 Seriola lalandi dorsalis | reverse complement strand
TTTTATTGTTTTGTTGTATGCTGTAAAGCGCATTGTGTCTGCCTTGTGCATGAAATGCGCTCTATAAATAAAATAAAATAAATAAATAAATAAATAGTATATTTCAAGTGAAATGCAACAAATTTAAACTTTAACTTGTCAGACACAAAGTGAACAATCAAACATCTTCTATATAAATAATATTTAAATTCTTATAAACAGAGATCTTTAATGTTACTTGATAACATAACAATTAAATACTACTTATAATGCTACAGGACTACATATTGCATGCACAGTGCGACAAGGCAGTCTTGTATTATAGGAGGCTGCTGCCCTCTTGCCTGCGGGAGTGGAATAGCAGTCTTGTTATAGTTCCAGATCAGATGAATTTACATAAACCCAGAAAAAGTAAAGCTGTGCATTCAGACAGCAAAATGTAATTTAAAATACAAACCATGAATCTGAATCAGTGCCACAAAATGTTCAAATGAATTAAAAAACAAATCCAGTTTAAGATATTGTGACACTATGTGTACCTTTGTTAATGCAACTGCACCCCCCC
>NW_019486801.1:0-544 GCF_002814215.2 Seriola lalandi dorsalis | reverse complement strand
GCACTTGTTGATCTTTTGAGAGAACATAGTAACAAATAGAAGAAATCTGGGTACAATTACATTTAGGTAGGATACTGTATCACGGCAATGAAAACATGTTAAGATTCCTAATGGCCTACCATAATATCTGACATTGGATTTAAATGAAAACTGATTGAGACAGCGGATCATTATGCACCATTCAGGCCTCAGCAGACTCCATTAACTCATCCTGATGTTTTCTTGCAGGGTGGGGCTCAGCGCAGGGTGGAGAAAGCTGAGATACTCGAACACACAGTCCTCTTCCTCCAGAACACTGCCAAAGAAGACAAGACGAGAGCTGGAGGTGGAGGTGGAGGCGGGAGCGGAGGCCGGAAGCACTCCTTCCAAGACGGCTTCTCCACCTGCCTGCAGAGAGCCGCTCAGTTCCTGGGACCTGAGGGGAAAGGCTTGTGGCTCGGAGCAGCGCTGGACGCATCTTTTGCCGCTCGCTTCGCCCGTTCAGACTCTGATTCTGCAGGCGTCCAGGGGAGAACTGAGGCCCGCTCCTCCACCAGCTCTCTGC
>NW_019486800.1:0-544 GCF_002814215.2 Seriola lalandi dorsalis | reverse complement strand
AGAGGAGAGGGGACACACACACACACACACACACACACACACACACACACACACACAGAGTGACTAGCGTATTTAGTATTCAGGGATGACAGTCCATTGATTTTCAGTGCTGTGCAGTGACGTCACACACTAATCTAATCATTTACAGTAGAGTCTGGGCCAGTCAGTCAATGAGAGGGCACCACAGACGTCCCTGTGTCTCTCCTAATGGATATTCACAGAGAAAATAGACCTCTCTCATTCTACACATACAGATTAGTTTTTTTATTTAACAGTACACTTCAATATATATTTTCCAGTATGTGCGGTTCTGTCTCACCGTTTGAGATTATTATAAGTAATAACTGTGACGCGGTGAAGCCGAGGAACGCCCCACTGTCTCCTGAGCGTCAAACGAGCTTCTTGTGGACTTGGAAAAGTGGCTGTAAAGAGTTTGCAGTTTGCTCTTTCTTGAGCGGCAGCGGTCATAGTTATAGCATCTAAACTGCTCGACGAGATTTATCGTCGGCTACATGCGCACTGTCAGCAGCAAAAGAAACATTTT
>NW_019486799.1:0-544 GCF_002814215.2 Seriola lalandi dorsalis | reverse complement strand
GGACGGCCCTGTGTTTTGTTACTGTAGAGGACAAATGTGACCTCAGAGCAGCTGGGTCATGACATGAGCTATTCCTGCTTCCACCCCCGACATCCAGCCTCCATCATATACCGACATACCCAGACCGCCAGTCAACGCAGTGCAGCAGCAACAACGCAAACGTCGTCTGTACAGTCGCTGTGACCCTGTAACAAACCAAAATCAAAAGATCCAACAGGGGAAAAGACATGTATTGTTCTTTCTCACGTGGACGACTTGCTGGATAGTTCACATCTCCTGAGCAGTTATCATGACATTTAAGACTCTAAAATTTAAGACTCTGATTCACAGAGTACAAACGTTTTTGAGGTTCACCTTTTCTTTTAACTGATACTCAACAATTTCACACGCAGGAAGATCTGAAGAGATAAAAATGCGATCAATAGACTTGCAGGATTTGTTTCTTTGCAGAGCTGTTGTGCGTTTCAGGTGAATTACAAACACCTCAAATGATTTGAACAAGATTTTCTTGATGCATATGGGTCTAAAAATACTAAAAAAAAAA
>NW_019486797.1:0-545 GCF_002814215.2 Seriola lalandi dorsalis | reverse complement strand
CATCCCAGGGGGAGGCTCCCTGGAGAGCAAGAGCTCTATATACACACACACACACACACACACACACACACACTCACTCTCTCTCTCTCGTACACATCTTTTACAGGCATCTTTGGCTATGTCCAAGCCAGTAGCAAACAAGACAAGGCTTTATTCTCCCCAACTGGTAAGTGTTAGCGACGGTTAACAACGGCTCTCATACACATTCACTACGTAGACGAGAAAGACGAGTCATCACCTGCAAATGCAGCGTAACCCAATGCAAATAAAGACTTTATTGTCATTTATGAGTGGGATAATGTGTTATACGATACAGTAAACTTATATTGAGTTCCTTGGAGTCATTAATCAAACAATTGTGGTGGAAACGAGCAGAAGTGCGACGGTCCGTGGGTTGTTTACAAGATGCATCACTGTGGGAATTTTGTTTGCTTAGCTGGGGAGGATATGTGACGGCTGTATTGGATAAGACTGGCGAGGTGACAGAGGCGCTCAACGATCTCGCACACAGCAGTGCACATGGCACGTGCATGCCCATACGCATG
>NW_019486796.1:0-545 GCF_002814215.2 Seriola lalandi dorsalis | reverse complement strand
ACTGCAGGTGTTTCAAGAGGCACTCTCGAGCTGCACTGAACAGGCAGCAGGAACTGTCCCATCTGCCCATGCCACCGCAGCTTCGACTCTACGACTACCTACAGAGGAGGAAGGAGAGGAAACCTGCTCCCGTCATAGACCTGAAGATCTCCAAGATCGGAAACGTAAGTAGACAAACTACCTGCAATATGACAAACATATCTACACTGGGTACATACTTGGATATGATGAGGTTGGCTGAGGTTTTTTTGAAATGTTTCTTCAGCCATGTTTAAATGTATTCTAATTCCCCCAAGGGAGTCACTGGTGAACACAAGCTGGTGTTTCAGCACTACTACAGTATAGATCAGTGTATGTTGTCGTAGCGCACTCTCACTTGTTTTTGCTCATGCCCCTTTTTGTTTTTGTCTGATCTCGTCCTGGCCTCTTGGCTTTCATCACTCGCAGTGTGTTGACATGTGGAAGCAGAGCAACTGCCAACTAACTGTACCGAAGGAAATTGATGTGAGTAGCTCAGCGTTCCTTTTTTTTTTTTTTTTTTTTTT
>NW_019486795.1:0-545 GCF_002814215.2 Seriola lalandi dorsalis | reverse complement strand
ACCAGAGAGCTGCCATTCACCTCTGGCCTCAACTCTCAGCTCTCAGCTCCAACCCTTGTTGTAGCTGGACCTGAGCTACAACAAGCTGCAGGACTTGGGAGTGAGGATGCTGTCTGCTGGATTGCAGAGTCCAAACCGTGGACTGCAGACTCTGACGTAGAGTCTCCAGTCTCACGATACACTGATTTTTGTGTAAGTTTGGGATCTGACAGCAATACAGTTTGTGAAAATGCTCTCCTCTTGGCAGGTTAAGATGTTTGTCTGATCACAGAGATCAGTTGTTCTTCTCTGGCCTCAGCTCTAAAGTCTGACCCCTCCCCTTTGAGACACCTGGACCTGAGTCTTAACAAGCTGCAGGATTCAGGAGTGAAGGATCTGTGTGGTTTTCTGGAGAGTCCAGACTGTAGACTGAGGTACAGAATCTTTTTTTCCTCAGAGCAGAATCTGAAAATCAATGATAATTACCCTAACCCTGAAAACCAACCCCTCCCATCTGAAACACCTGGACCTGTGTTTAAAAAAAAAAAAAAAAAAAAAAAAAAAAA
>NW_019486794.1:0-545 GCF_002814215.2 Seriola lalandi dorsalis | reverse complement strand
AAACCTACATGTGACCGATAAACCTGAACTTGAGATCTACTTGTGCGATATGAAGCATCCAGACCCTCAGGTGATCTGAGACTTTACTCAGTGTTCACACAATCAGAGCCAAACAAGGTGAAGCAGCTTTTAGTTTCTCTGCTCCTCACCTGTGGATCAAGTTTCCTGAACACCTGAGCTCTGCTCTGTGTCAGTTTGGTTATATGATTAAATATATTTTATTGCTTTTTACTTTCAATTTAGACATCATTCATTCATTTATCTATCGTCTAACATTACCCTGGTATAGATCTGGTGCTTGCTTCATGTTACACTTTTATATCCTCTTGGCTTTTATTGAATATAATATATTCTATATATATTCTATATGACTTTTTTACACTTCACTTCTGCTTGACATCTTACCTGACCCTAACCTTTGTACTAGCTTAATATATCTTATTTAAATGTTTTTTAATTTATTCAAATTTGTTTTTTATTGTTTTTTGAATGCAGTTTTTATGTCCTCTTAATGTTTTACTTTTTATGTATTCCCATGCCTCTGT
>NW_019486793.1:0-545 GCF_002814215.2 Seriola lalandi dorsalis | reverse complement strand
CTGAAGGTAAATCCCTCCAGTGGAAACGGTCTGGAGGAACTAGGACCTAACCTGTGTCAGTCTGAGAGCTCTGGACCAGTCAGGACTGATCGATACAGACTCTGAGACCGATCGATACCTGATCAAAGATCAAAGACCAGAAGACAAAGCTGACTGTGTTGTTATCAGAGCTCATGACTAAAACCAATCAACGTATCAATACTGTACCAGAAGATGAAGACCAGGTCCTCCTTCTTGGACTCCTTGGTCTCGTAGGTGGCGTCGTACAGGCCGTATCTGCAGTCGTTGAGGGGGAGGAGCTTGACGAAGCAGGCGTACGGGTCGTCCACGGTCTCTCCGATGTCCCCCACCAGGATCTGCTTCCCCTCCTCCACGATGATCTTCTTCCTGTCCTCGCTCAGACAGAACAGGACCGCCTTCTTCCTCTTCTTCACCTCGTCCTGGGTCGAAGACTTCCTCACCTTCATGTCGTTGAACACCCTGATGACCTCATCGTTCACTGTCACACCTGACGCCTGCAGAGGACAGGTACGATCGGTTCAATT
>NW_019486792.1:0-545 GCF_002814215.2 Seriola lalandi dorsalis | reverse complement strand
ACACACACACACACACACACACACACACAAACTCCTAGAAGTTAAACATTTTAAAAATTCTTGATTTTTGCACATAACTACAATATGGTTGACTGTGATCACAGATATATATCAAATAAACTATGTTTAGAGATAGACAGCTGAAACACTTGGTTAAGGTCAGGGAAACATCAGATTTGCACTTGGAGGGGATGCTGGGCTGTTCAGACACAGATGGGATGGCAACATTGGTTCTCCTACGTGATGGTTGTGAATTCAATGTTTTATTGCCACAGAATGTAAACCATTCCTGGTTTGCATTTTGTCTCATTTCACTGTGCAGATTACAAAGTAGGTCTACCCAGCACTTGCTCAGGGGCCTAAAAGACCAGGGGGACCACATTTTGTTAACATTTCTTGTTGGAGAGTCAAATGTCCAAGTAAAAACTTCTTCTGAAAAACATCTTCAAAATGAAAATGGCAATAGAAAGAGGTCCTCATCATGACACCTTTATGATTTGGATAGGATGAGGGGTCATTAAAGCCTTTATGCCCATGAGCTCAAC
>NW_019486791.1:0-545 GCF_002814215.2 Seriola lalandi dorsalis | reverse complement strand
TTTTTAATGTATTTTTTTAATCGTTTCAGCTGCATCTTCGGTGTCAGAGAACGATTCTGTTTTTCTGCGTCTGCCCATCATCGTTTACTCTCCAGCTTCACTGCTGTCACCTGAGACTCCAGTTCCCACAATGCACAAAGAAATGTTATGACCTCGAGTCTCTGTGATGTCAACTGGATTGTTGTTAAAGCTCCATATTTTCTTCTTCTTCTTCTTCTTCTACTTCTTCTTCTTCTACTTCTTCTGGGTTTTATTTGAAGCGTTGTTCCATAAGAAGATACATTTGTGGTTTTTAAGAACCAAAAACCATCTGAAAAACTTTTGATTGGCTGATTGAGATCGTGACAAATGACAGGTTGACCGATAACGCCCACGTCAGCTGATGTGACAGAGAACAGAGAGGTGTTAATGAGTTGTCAAATTAAAAACATGAACCTTTTTTTTCTTTTTTCTTTTTTAAATACTGGAATCAGTTTATAAAACACTCACAACTGACAGGAATAAATACAGAGCACATGATGTCAGTGTTTTTAGGGGGCGTGGCC
>NW_019486790.1:0-545 GCF_002814215.2 Seriola lalandi dorsalis | reverse complement strand
AGTTTTTTATATTTCAAGTGCAATTCAAAATGTAGGATGAGCTTTTGATGAAGCTTCAAATGGGCTAAAAGGGGCAAAGCAAGACTTTCTACAGTGTTTATAATGTAGTGAACCTGCATGATTCCGCAAAGGAACTGATCAGGCACAGATGAGTAAAAGCCATTTTCATATGAATCTCGGAAAAGCGGCAAATAATTTACATTGTCAGGTCAAAACATTAGCGCGGCCACATGCTGCTGGTTGAGTGCAAAATGAATCTGTCAGTTCATATATGCATGAGGAAGGGAACAGGACTGTGAAAAGAATCTTACACATCAAAACAAAGTTAATGGAAAACGTTCATGCAAACAGAGATGGTACATCTCATTCAGGACTCCTGGCGCCTTCTTTACGCTGTGATGTCAGTTTGTGCAGAGTCTCTGACTCATGGCCAAACGACCCTGAAGCTCTGAATTTAGAGCACGGTCACAGAGGAGAACCCTGAGCAAAATGTATTACAAAATGTACAAATGTGTTAAGTTATCCTGACGCCACTGTGAACTTTT
>NW_019486788.1:0-545 GCF_002814215.2 Seriola lalandi dorsalis | reverse complement strand
GGGACTACTGAGTAACTCTGGGACTTTAACTAAAGGCAAAGAGATGCTGCCATTCTGCACAATACTGATATTGGTTTTTTTTTGTTTGTTTTTTTATTTATGTAAGTTAAAAATTTTTGTTCTCTCTTGAGTGCACAAAAAAAAAAAATTCACAAAAAAAAGTGTTTTCTTTACAAGTAAACCTGTGGACATTTAAGTTAACAATTTTTTAATTTAAAATAAGTGCACTGCAGACAGAATGCAGATCTATTTGCAGACACACATCAATCAATAAATGTTCAGCAAATGTTACTTTCAGCAATTTTGTGACTTATTTGCTATTCTTATTAAATTTTTTAAATTTAAAATTTTTTAAATTGTTATAAAATTTTTAACAGATTAAAAATAAAAAGAAGAAAAAAAAAGATATCAGATTTATATATTGGCCATCGGCTGCCCTGCTCTAAATATCAGCATTGGCATTGGCCATTAAAAAACCCATATCAGTCGATCATTACTTAAAACCCCACGTTTTTGTGTTGTCAAGGTTGCCATCTTGGCAATGT
>NW_019486787.1:0-545 GCF_002814215.2 Seriola lalandi dorsalis | reverse complement strand
GTGTGTGTGTGTGTGTGTGTGTGTGTGTGTGTGTGTATCTGTTTTGATGTGAGTGTGTGTGTGTGTGTGTGTGCGTGCGTCAGAGGAAGCAAGTGATAAAGAAACACAATGGTAGTTTGTTTTGTGTTCTTATTCTTAAAATTCTCATTGAAATCACAAAGATTGTGTGTGTGTGTGTTTTGATGTGAGTGGGTGTGTGTGTGGGCAGGTGGCCAACAAACATGCGACAGCTGCCAGCATGCAGAAGAGTCTGGTTTATTCAAAGCTGCCTCTCTGGAGTCGGACTGAATGTATTTGTGAGTCCTGGCTGAGCAGAGATGCTGTGTCCGTGAATCATCCCCAAAGCAGTTTTATGGCTCTGTAATGAAAACTGTCGTCATGTTCTCTAACAACACCAATTTGGAACCACGGCCAAAGTCTGAATACACAGTCAGGTGGTGTGTGTTCCCACGGGGCAGTGTGTATTTGCATCAGTTCAAAATAAATGACACGTTAAAAATTTTAAAGCTGGAAACAACATTTTTCTGTTTCTGCAGCTACATCTG
>NW_019486786.1:0-545 GCF_002814215.2 Seriola lalandi dorsalis | reverse complement strand
AGTAAATTTGTGTTGAATATCTGCTTAAATTTGTAGTTTTTTCCTGATTTAAACCTTTTATTTTTATTTAACATTTTACACCTTTTGCTTCTTTTATATTTCTCAAAGTAATGTATTGAAATAGGTTTCGGTTTCCGTCCTGAAACTCAGATATCACACACTTGGTGGCTGTAATAGGAACCTGACTGTCAGGTGACCCGATCAATAAATGTTTAGCATCCTGCCCCGGGCCGGACGTGTCCGCTGATTCTTTTGAAATATCCTCCTGCCAGATAACACCTCCGGAAATCTACCTGTGTGAGTCGTTACGATCCCTTACAGTTTAAACATCTTCATCATTGTCTTGATGTGATGTCACCCTCCTCACTGCAGAGCTTCTGTTTGTTCTTTCTCACAGAGAAAATGCTCTTAACTTGCTTAACTCAGAGTTCAAGGGTCAAATCCTTGACCTCATCGTGAAATGCTGAATAACCAGTGCAAAGGTGAGATGAGCTCAGGTGTGCTCGGTTAAGTGCTCAGATGTGACCTCACGGGGGGGGGGGGGG
>NW_019486784.1:0-545 GCF_002814215.2 Seriola lalandi dorsalis | reverse complement strand
TGACACTTTTTGCCTTACTATACTATGAGGTTTTTATGCCTTACTATAGTATGACGTTTTTTGACGTTTTTATACCTTACTATACGATGACGTTGTTTGATACTTTTTGCCTCACTATACAATGATGTTTTTTGTTGTTTTTATGCCTTACTATACTATGATGTTTTTTGACATTATTTGCCTTACTATACTATGACGTTTTTTGACATTTTTTATGCCTTAATATATGATGACGTTTTTTGACACTTTTTGCCTTACTATACTACGACGTTTTTATGCCTTGCTATGCTATGGCGTTTTTTGACGTTTTTATGCCTTACTATTCTGACGATTTTTGACGTTTTTATGCTTTACTATACGATGATGTTTTTTGACATTATTTGCCTTACTATACTATGACGTTTTTTGAGATTTTTATGCCTTACTATACGATGACGTTTTTTGAAACTTTTTGCCTTACTATACTATGAGATTTTTATGCCTTGCTATGCTATGGCGTTTTTTGACGTTTTTATGCCTTACTATTCTATGATGTTTTTTGATAC
>NW_019486783.1:0-545 GCF_002814215.2 Seriola lalandi dorsalis | reverse complement strand
AGATAGATAGATAGATAGATAGATAGATAGATAGATAGATAGATAGATAGATAGATAGATAGATAGATAGATCCCACACACACCATCCTAGTACCATTAATACCATCGACTCCCAAATGTGTAATGCACGGCTGAAAATAGTCCCCAACAAATGCACCGTTTACCCCTGTTTAAGCTTTAGTGTACATCTTCAGCAGGGCATGAGCAAGGTATATGGAGGTCTGAAGTTATTATGAGGAAGTTTTAGAAACATGGTTGGTTTTGGTCTTTTTGTTGGATTTATTCAGTAGTTAATCTATGTTTGAAAGGTAAAACATAGAGTAACACCAGTTTCATCCTTTAAATGTGCAGCAACGAAAGCCCTCCTTAAAAAAACGATACGGATCACTTGTAATACTTGAATACTTGCTTGTGATAGGCCTATGCGATCTCAAGGTAGATGACTCATCAATTTAAGTGACAGTTTTATGGCAGGAACTTGGGAAGATGGGAATGGGAAGATGGAAGCATAATCAAAATAATTTCATAAATACCTATTTGACAGA
>NW_019486781.1:0-545 GCF_002814215.2 Seriola lalandi dorsalis | reverse complement strand
TGTGTGTGTGTGTGTGTGTGTGTGTGTGTGTGTGTGTATGACATCTGTTCCCTCTAATTGTCCTCATTTAAATTGAATTATATTATTTGTCCTCCCTCTGTAACTACACCTTGTTTCTGTCCCATTGCTTTTAATTTGTTTGTCAGAGCACTTTGTAAACTCTGTTTTTAAAAGGTTCTGTATAAATAAAGTTGTTATTATTATTATCGTCACAGTTTTAACAGCTGCCTGTCAGCCAATCAGAATCGACTTGCTAGCTAGAGTAACATAAGTCAGGTTGGGAGTCAGGTTTAATGGTTAGTTTATTTCATGTACAGGGCTGAGAGTGTCAGGCTCTGACCTTTGACCTTGTTCTGTTCCCAGGTTCTCGTATCGCCAGCTGGCTGCCCAGTTTCTCAGTGGAAGTTATGGCCACAACCAACTTCCTGGGCATCGCACCGACCAACCCGTCTCAGATCAACACCATGGTGAGCAACGCAGAGCGACGTCAGCGTGTCGTGAAACTATAGAGGAACGATTCTAGCTCAGTCTCTCTCTCTCTCTCT
>NW_019486780.1:0-545 GCF_002814215.2 Seriola lalandi dorsalis | reverse complement strand
AGAGGGAGGGGAAGAGGGAGGGGAAGAGGGAGGGGAAGAGGGAGGGTCGGTGTCAACTTCTTCCCATTAATTATTCACACATGAACATCACTGAATGTCTCTGTCAGGGTGAAGTCCACAAGACTCAGGAATGAAAGTCAGACGCACATCCTCCACCTGAACACCACCCCCACCAACAAAACCAGCACCACCAACAACAACAACAAAAACAACACCACCACCACCAAAACAACAACACCAACAAAAACACCCCCACTAACAACACCACCACCAACAACAACACCACCACCAACAACAACACCACCAACAACAACAACACTTCCCCACCATACCAACACCAACACCACCAAAAACAAAAACACCACCACCAACACCATACCACTACCAACAACACCAACACCATCCACCAACAACAACGCCCCCACCAACAACACCAACAACACCACCAAGAACAACAACACTACCCCACCATACCAACACCACCAAAAACAAAAACACCACCACCACCACCATACCGCTACCAACAACACCAACACCATACCACC
>NW_019486779.1:0-545 GCF_002814215.2 Seriola lalandi dorsalis | reverse complement strand
CGGCACTCTGGCCTCTGGGGGTGGGGCTTCGCCGCCTTCTCACCTTTGTTTGTGTTGAAAGTGCCGATGCAGGGGTTCTTCTCTGTCGGGTTCCACAGCTTCACCGTTCCGTCCGCCGAGCAGGACAGGAGGCGGTTCTTGATGCCGCTGTAAGCCAATCCCCACACGGCGTCCGTGTGCCCCAGCCACGAGCCTGCTAGGACGCTGGGATCTGATTGGACAAGAGGAGAAAGGAGGGGAGGAGTCTAGTGTTTAGAAAATGGAGCAACTTTTGCTTTTATACTTCAAATTCTTTTCGAACGAATGGGGCACATTTTTGTGCGGTCAGGACATTTTGTCTCCTTGTTCTCAAAATGGTACAATCAGCATTAACTCCGGGTCACATCCCGGATTTATCTGCTCCAGCTTCAATCGACATCGATGTAAACACAACATCTGGGTGAACACGCTGCAGGTCTGCAGCAGCTCATCGTTTCTCTCCTGAGTCTGTGTGTGTGTGTGTGTGTGTGTGTGTGTGTGTGTGTGTGTGTGTGTGTGTGTGTGTG
>NW_019486778.1:0-590 GCF_002814215.2 Seriola lalandi dorsalis | reverse complement strand
CTGAATCCTCAGTTGAGGGGAACATGCAATTCTACCCCCGGTTGTATAATGGCCTATGTCAAAAGTGTGACTCTTTTGTTGAGTTTTTTGTGTTTCCTGAAAAACCTGAAAAAATGACTTAGGCCATTATTTTAAGAGGGTGTCGATATGTTTGTCGAGCTTTAATATAACTTTTTATAATTTCTCAGGAATGCAAAAACATTGGTGGATGTGAAGTTAATTCAGTTTATCACAGTGAATAAATCAGGTTAAATGATGTCTGATATATTGTCTTTAAAATTAGGGTCAAAGGTCAAACACCAATAAGCTTAACAATATTCCTTCACTACTTGTTCTAATAGTGTCTAATAAATTCAGTCTATTTTTTCTGTAAAAATGAGAGAAATGATGTGGGTGAAATGTGAACAGCTGGATTCTGTCGTCACCTGGATAGAAACAGTGAAGTCCACCTCTTTGGTTTCTTTTAAACCGAGTGGGATCATGGGAACGTTGACAGCCTCACTGAAAAGAAATAAATACAGTATGTGTTTGTGTGTAATCTGTCACCAGTTACACTACGTCAAAACCAACACACACACACACACACACAC
>NW_019486777.1:0-545 GCF_002814215.2 Seriola lalandi dorsalis | reverse complement strand
CATTTGTGTCTTTATAAGTACAGTATGTGCGGTCACATGCAAACTCCAGCCAGGATCATGTCTTTTTTTTTTTCTTGCTCAGTTCCCTTCATCCCCAGGCACACATCCTAATTACAACCAGTTTGTTTAAGTGGAAATGTGAACCCAGGAAGTAAGACAGTGCCAAGACGGTTTGTCCTTTGATGGGCTCACTGGCTGAGCAGCTGGTGGTCTGCAGCACAGCAGGTTCTGGGGGGGCCACCGGAGTGTAGATAGATAGATAAGACATGAATCTCCGGGAACAATCTGCAGATGCTGCTGGTGAAAGACAGAAGGACAAGATCACAGAGGTCTTTAAAGAACCGCAACTAACAACCAGTTAATTTATGGAACACAAAGAGAAAGAGTCATCAACAGTGTCATCAGGACTAAAGAGGAACAATTATGTGAGTAAATTAGGTAAAAAGGCAAATTTGCTGTGTAATAAAGACGAGGAGTGAACTGTGCTGTGGTTTCCAAGGAGCATTGATGTAATAACCACAATTCACCGAACTAAAAGTTCAATT
>NW_019486776.1:0-709 GCF_002814215.2 Seriola lalandi dorsalis | reverse complement strand
GTTTAAAGATTCAGTGTTAAAGATTTGTTCGTACATGTACCGAACGTATCCTCCATTCTCTCATCATTTTGTCATCAATAGTGTCGTTATTGTAAAAACACCCTGCAGAAAGATGATATTATTGTCAAGTATTATCACTCTCTCCTTAGAGCAACCTTCACTGATTTGTTCGTCAGTGCCAGGATATATTTATATGTTGCCTGCTTCATTGCTCCAATATGATTCTTCTTCCCTGTTGAATCACGGTGTACTGTGGAATCTACATGTGTGGTAATATCAGCCTGCTTATTCACGCACAGGGAAAAGGCCCCTTTGTAAATGGATTTAAGTGAGAGTTTAAATGGGCACTAATCTCACTCGCTGAACATCCGTGAGCTGCAGGGGGTCTCGTCCACACACACACATATCACCGCCCCCCTCATCTTTTTTTTTTTTCCTCTTCTTTTTTGTTGATGGCACCCCTACTTAAACACATGCACACACACACACACACACACACACACACACACACACACACACACACACCCTACGGCTGTTACACAGTTAAAGGCAAAGCAGGGCCTCTCGACAACGCGGGGGTAAAGTCACAGAGGTCAGTGCTCAGTTTCCACATCAAACCCAGGAGCAGAGGCCAGAGTCTCATCCCCCTCCCACCTTTCTCGCTCCCTCCCTCCTGCTCTCTTGCTCCCTCCCCTCCTCCTGCCACCCC
>NW_019486775.1:0-545 GCF_002814215.2 Seriola lalandi dorsalis | reverse complement strand
GACTCTGTTTTTCCAGTGATCTGATTGGTCAGTAGTTTGGCTGTGAAGTTAACCTGCGCCGGAGCAGGTTAGGAGTTCAGCATCAGTTACCATGGTGATTTACCCTGGTAACAAGTGAACCACCGTCGTAGGACTGAAAACCCAGAGTTACACCTGAAGTGACCTGCTGCTTCGTAGTGCAGAGCTCTGCTGTGACCCGTGTTCTTCATATGAAGACACCAACAGCTGGTCAAGGACGTAGATAAAACCCTCGTTAGTTCCCTCTCGTTAGTTCCCTCATCAAGTCTCATCAGTGACTTGTGGTAATTGCTGCTGTGTCACATCTGTGCAGCGCTCATTAAAAATACTTTCCTGATGTTTCTGCTGCTGTAACTGGAGCATGTGAAGAGTCACGTTACTGTAACGACGTGAGGTCGTTGGTCGGTTCGTCTTTTCTTCGGTGTGATTATCAGTCAGCGGCCAGTTTCCTGTTGCATCTGTTCAACATCCTTTTTTTGCTGCTTGTTGTGACAATGTGAAATAGTGTTGAGGAGTCACAACCGTCG
>NW_019486774.1:0-545 GCF_002814215.2 Seriola lalandi dorsalis | reverse complement strand
CACACACACACACACACACACACACACACACACACACACACACACACACACACACACACACACACAAATGCAATTTATAGCTGCAGAGCAAACATACCACACACAGAATAACCAGGGAGGTGGGGGTGGGAGTGTACAGTATTCATAGTAGCAGAGCTAGCCAACGTTAGCTGGCTAGACTGCAATATGCCAAGAACTCCATAATTCTCTTTGTCACTAGTAACGGATGTCAATGTCAAGGCAACTTTAACCTAATGTTCAACTATTATGTACAGTTATCGTTCACAAGGTCTCAAATATCTTTTTGGTAAAGCAATTGTAAAATGAGACTTATGTGCATCAGAATTCCAAATGCAGCCGTGTTGAGTTGTGAAATGTGTGGCAGGTGAATGGTTGTCCATCAGATCCAATCAAATTCCATAAAATAATAAAAACAAATTTATTTCACTGATATAGCACAAACACTTAACACTTAACCATGAATGAAATAAATGGATGAAGGAAATTAATAGGGTTCTTTTCAAACCATGTTGTGCATTAGAAGG
>NW_019486773.1:0-545 GCF_002814215.2 Seriola lalandi dorsalis | reverse complement strand
TCTGTTTTTATGTATGTGTATAATTATGTGTACATTATGATTTCATTCCTATATTTTTGGTTATATCTTTATGTGCCTGTTACTGTAATGCAGTCTCAGATTACTTGGCATTGATGTGTATATGATATATGAGAGTGGGTGGATTTATGTGATTGGAAAATCCATCCATCCATCCATCCAGTCATTCATCCATCCAGTCATTCATCCGCTGTCTTCCTGTGTCTGCAGACGGACTGGGGTGGCCAGAGGACCCTGCAGAGGAAGTGGACCTCCTTTCTCAAGGCCAGGATGGTGTGTTCAGTCCCAGAGTATGAGCTGCACCTCAATATCCTGCGCAGTGTGTTTGTCCTGCAGGGTCGGGACGCTCAAAGCAGCGTTTTCTACGGCATCTTCGGCCTGGAATGGTAAGAGACTATGTTAAAGTCACGTCTTTGCGAGCCTCTGTTCCGCCAGCTTCAGTAACTCAATGCGATCTCTCATTTCTCATTTATATCATCTGTCTTTGTAGAAAAAATGAAGAGTGTTTTGTTTAGTTATCCACTACA
>NW_019486772.1:0-545 GCF_002814215.2 Seriola lalandi dorsalis | reverse complement strand
GAAAAGAAAAGAAAAGAAAAGAAAAGAAAAGAAAAGAAAAGAAAAGAAAAGAATAATATGTGGCCAAAACAGTGATGGAATTGATGGTTAAGATAGAGATAGTCGTATTAAAGCAAGGCTCTGACTCCAGGCCCCTCTGCAGTTTAAAATACATACACTTAATAATATCTAATATGTTTGTATATATATATAGTTATATAACCGTATAAATAAAATGTTAGTCAGTTATGAGCAGGTTAAAATGGGAACAACAAAAGTTATTCATCTGTTTCAGCAAACTTAAAATAAGTGTGGATTATTTCGGTGCATGAATGTGAACCATCAAAATCCAATTCATTATTTCCACACCTCAATGGACACCATATGACAGCCTGCCCTTGAACCCTCAGCCTATTTATTCTTCTTAGTTCTAGTTGTGTGAATGTAACTCGAGGGAGAGTCCGGTCTCCCATGAGAAAAGTAATTTGACAATATTTTGTAATTATGGGCGGCCATGGGCTTCTGTAGGAGAGTCCACTTCCAGTATGTTTGGGGTTGTATTATCT
>NW_019486771.1:0-545 GCF_002814215.2 Seriola lalandi dorsalis | reverse complement strand
TTCGACCCCTGGTGGCAGCACTGAGCGCGACACTAAAGGCATACTTCACAGTAGGTCACACATTTCTTGCAGCCGTGTTTCCCCAATAATTATCTTATAAGGGATCTTTTATGATTTGCTCTCGCCACCTGCGCTGCAGAGATTCAGGGAAACGAGGACTCGCACAAAAGTGTAACACCGTAATTGTGATTTTTACACGAGTCATTTCAAACACTCGTCCGTGCATCTGATCCAGAGTAAATAGTAAAATGGACGGCTCATTTTTCTAATCTTAGCAACCACTCAAGGGATTTTTATAATGGAAGCCACATTTTCTACCACACACACACACACACACACACACACACACACACACACACACACACACACATCCATCAGGGGCAATTTGGGGTTCAGTATTTTTGGCCAAGGACACTTCCAAATGCGTACTGCAGGAACCAGTAATTGAACCACCAATTAGTGGGCGACGCACTCAGCCTCCTGAGCCACAGAAATTATCCTCCTGGTTTCGTTTTGACTTTATCCTCCTGCTTTTATTCTGAAAG
>NW_019486770.1:0-545 GCF_002814215.2 Seriola lalandi dorsalis | reverse complement strand
AAAATGCATTTAGCATGTGTTAAAATAAAAATGTCACAATTTGTATTTGCAAAGAAAAATGGACGTAAATATTTTAATCATTTCATCACTGCGGGCCTTTCTTATTTGTAATGAGCAGAGTTGCACTGCAATAGGAACATTTGCTTGTTCTACTGGGGATGAGAAGAGCAAATTTAAGGCGGAATGGGAACTCTTAAATCCTCACTGCTCCCTCCTAATCTTTTGCCTTTTGTCACAGACCTGCAGCTCTTTCACTGGTGCACACACACACACACACACCTAATACTGTCTTAACACAGATACTTCCTCTCCTGCTTACAAACTCATTTACATACACACATGTGAGCACAAACATTTATTATCCTCTTCACACACTCTCTCGTCTGCTTCCACACTTACACACTGCTTGTATGACCGATTTACACGCAAACTCCCAAACCATGACAAACACATGCACACACAAATCCAAACACAGTATCTTCTTCATACAGACATTTTTATCTCACATACTTTGGCTCACACACACACACACACACACACACACA
>NW_019486769.1:0-545 GCF_002814215.2 Seriola lalandi dorsalis | reverse complement strand
CTGCTTTTCTTTGTTTTATGTCATTGTAAAATGAATATTTGGGGGTTTTGGACAAAACGAGACACTTGAAGACGTCACCTTCAGGTCAGATAAATGTTTTCACAGGTTTTTCATGTTACATACCGTGTATCAAAAAAAAATGGAATGGAAGAAAATTGTGGCATCATTAATACAGGTTCAGCTGAAACACTAAAACCTCTGCATTAAAGACTGTCTGTAATAAATGTTTGTAGCTTGTCTAAGACACTGAGAGGTACAAGCAGATCAGTGTGTGTGTGTGTGTGTTTTCTACACCTGCAAATTACAGACTTGTCAGTCACATGGCGTCTACTTACCGACCATGCGTGGACGTGTGTGACAGAGGAGAATCTGAGTGTGTGTTAGATTGAGACACACTTCATAACTCTTTACAAGTGCCATTCTCTACAGCTTTGAACCTGGTCCAACAAGTCCCCAGTCTGAACCACTCGTCTAAAACACACACACACACACACACACACACACACACACACACACACACACACACACACACACACACAAAGGTC
>NW_019486768.1:0-545 GCF_002814215.2 Seriola lalandi dorsalis | reverse complement strand
GTGATCCCCTGTTACGCCACATTTTGGGCCAAATGTGTTTAGTTTTACACAGTGGGACTGCCACAGAGGAGAGAGAGGTCAAGCCATCTCTGCGATCAAACACGGCCCAGCAGTTGGAGCACGGAGCAGGACAAACAAACTGAAACCAGCAGTGTTTATGGAAGAGGCCTGCCTTTAGCCGAGGTGAGACAGAAGCCATGGGGGAAGGTAACAATCTGCAACACAGAGGCACTTATAAGAGGTGATCCAGTGAGGGGTGGAGGGGGGGGAAGTCTGGCAATGGTTAAAAACACTAGAGACATCTGTCAATCATATTGTGTGCAAATATATGTGTGTGTGTGTGTGTGTGTGTGTGTGTGTGTGTGTGTGGTCAGGATTCACACAGAAGAGCAAAAATGTTCAGTGCCCTCAATAATAACAATCAGATCTCAAAAGACAGACAGCTAAAGGTTAAGACTAGCATGTATACAAGCAGAAATCCTACCAATCATTTTGCAATTATATCAGCCAGGGGTGAAATTCAATCTACAGCTGTGAGAACCAGG
>NW_019486767.1:0-545 GCF_002814215.2 Seriola lalandi dorsalis | reverse complement strand
CTGCTCCGACCACTGTAAACATCAGAGTATGATTTTCCAGCAGACTGATCAAGAGCAGTTTGCTCACTGTGGGAGTAAACGACTGTAACAGCAGACGTATAATCTCTACAGTGGCTCTGGAGGAAGAAAATGACCCTGATGATGTCATCGGCTCAGACTCCTAACTTTAAACAGGAAGCGGGCAGCGGCAGGATTATATTTCATAGTACACACAAGATCCGCCCGTCTGCTTGTGGGGCTGCCTTTTGGTTTCCCAACGTCTGCTCATCGAACGAGTGAGCGAGCAAGAGAGAGAGACTGATTTGTGTTCTTAGCACTAAAGTTGTGATACAACACTAACATAAGACTCTGATGAGCCTCTGACCACATGTATTTCAAAGACCAACCAACGGGCCTGAAAAACAACAACAGCAGCTGATTAACAGGCTACAGTACAGTGTTATATACTGTATTGAATATCCCAGAGAAACGTGCAGTAAAAGTCGACATGAAGCAACAGGTTTCCTCATTCAGCAGCATCATCATGAGAACAGCTGTCTAACTAA
>NW_019486766.1:0-545 GCF_002814215.2 Seriola lalandi dorsalis | reverse complement strand
AAGTCAGAATTTAGACAGTTGAGTCTTAATGGATATTTTTAGGCCCAGACATTGCCCTCAGTGTCCTATGTGATGATATATATCTTTTTAATCTATTATTTTTTTATTTTAAACTTGTGGCCATAATACTGTTCAGTTTCATCACGTATGCTCTTCCTTGTTCACTACACCTACACCCTCACTGTCCAGTCTTACCAACCCACGGTCTTTGACGCTTCCAGTTACAGCTACACCACTGCAGCTGTAACAAATTGTATATAGTTTAAAAGAGAGTTCATGGTTCTTATGTCAGTGTTTCTCAAGGTTTTTCAGACCAAGGACCACTAAATCACTGAAATAATAATAATCACTTTATTGGATAGTACAGTGAAGAGAGTGTACTTCACATGCACCCTAACCACTTGACTATCTGAGTATGGAAAAAGTTTGCGAACAGGTGTTGCTTTTATGTAGCATCAGAATTATCACACACATATGAACACTGGCCGGATGTCATAAAACATACCCGAGTCTCAGTCGTGATGACTACATTACTATAAAAACTC
>NW_019486764.1:0-545 GCF_002814215.2 Seriola lalandi dorsalis | reverse complement strand
TCACTTTGTCAGGACAAACAGGGATGCCTGTCGAGATACTGAACACTGCTTTAAACACCAGGCTATCTAATTAATGCATATCCATCCACAATGCACAACCTGTGATCAGGGGTCAGAGAATTCAGGAAAAAGCGGGAAATACTGTAGGATTTATGCACTCAGTTGCACGTCATTAAAGAAATAGCTCACAGACAAGCTCACTATCTTCTCATCTTAATCCATCAATTTGAGAAATTTGTATGTCCACAATAACACACAGTGTGTTGTATATATAGAGAGTATTGCAGCTCCATGGGAACTGTCTCTAAGAGATCTTATGTTTGAAAGAATAAACTTTGTAGAGTTACAAAAAAAAGTCATAGTGGCAATAACATTACTCCAGACAGCATCTTTTTTGAAATCATTAAAAGAATTTCACAAAACCTCTGTTGCTTTGTTTAAAGTTTTGTTCTCATTCATATTGGAACAGCTTTATACCAATAAAAGTGTTGAAATATGACCTAGATAAATGATGTGGATATCCGCCTCTTCATTGCGCCTTTGCA
>NW_019486763.1:0-589 GCF_002814215.2 Seriola lalandi dorsalis | reverse complement strand
AAAAAAAAAAAAAAAAAAAGAGAGGACATTTTTGAATAATCCTTCTGCAGGGTTTAACTTCGGCTGGTCCTTTATGAGGATGGGAAATTTTTCATTTAACGCTGTAATTATTCTCATTTGTCCTGTGTGGTTTTACGATGCTCCACTCACATGTAATTAATTACCACTGATCTGACAGGCGAGGATTTAGAGCAGCTTTCACCTCAGAATCCGCACAACTGAGACCAGAGTGGAGAGGAGGTGATCTGAAAAAAGATACAGTGCTATATATTTAAGTTTTGTTTCTCTCTCCTTCTTTGTCACATACACAAATACAGTCACTATTGGGGCTGCAACCAACATTATTTTCATTATTAATTCATCTGCTGATTTTTTTGCTTGATTGATTGATTGTTTTGTCAAAAAAGTGTCAGAAGATGGTGGAAATTGCATATCGTCACCTTCCTAAAATAATGGCCTAAGTCATGTTTTGACAAAAATGTTTTTTTTGCCTAAATCACCCCCTCATGATGCTGGCCACCTCTGGTAAAATCGCCTGAATCCTCAGTTGAGGGGAACATGCAATTCTACCCCCGGTTGTATAATGGCC
>NW_019486762.1:0-545 GCF_002814215.2 Seriola lalandi dorsalis | reverse complement strand
TGTGTGTGTGTGTGTGTGATGAAGGAGAGAGACGGAAGAAGATGAAAAAGGAAAATAAAAAGTTGCTGTTTTTTTTTAACTGTTGCACATATTTGAAGTGTGTCTCAGCTCCTGTTTTCTCTCAGTCACTCTTATTTTACTTTACTACCACGGCTGAGCAGCAGGAGAGGCTGAGCAAACTGAAAGTGTAAAAGTTGTGGGGTCAGGAATGGGATGTAGACAGGATGAGTCCCAGGAGAGAGGGACGGACAACTCAAAGAGAAAGAGACAAGAAAGACAGAGAGAAACGATGGAAGAAAGAGAGAGAGGGATTTATGGAGGGGAAACGACAAACAGCGAGCTACTTAAGGAATGGACTGATAAATACTATTGACAGGACAGAGAGAGGGGGAGAGAGATGGAGGAGCGGTGGAGCGTCGCGGGTTAATTGAGATAATATTGACCTCCTTCTCTAATCTCTTCAGGGGAAACAGGCTTCACATTCATAAATAAATAGGAACATGAGCAACAATAAAAGCATTAGTGCTCTGACGGAGGAGGGCTAA
>NW_019486761.1:0-545 GCF_002814215.2 Seriola lalandi dorsalis | reverse complement strand
GACGAGGCTGTTTCATGTCTGATGTTTTGAATCTATTTTACTTTTTCCTCTGCATTTATATTTGCTGTTTTGATCATATTCTTATTATTGAAGTGCTTTTATATTGTAAATAAATACATTCCTCCTTGTTGATGTTTGAGGCCGAACAACAGACGACGGCATCATAAATAAACGAGGTAAAGTTGACGTGTGTTGACGAGGCCGACACCGACAGACGGCCTACTTCTCCCAAAAGAAGAAAACTAAACCAAAAACACAGGAGAGAAAGAGCGAGAGAGAGAGAGCGAGAGAGAGAGAGAGAGAGAAAGAAAGAAGGAAAGAAAGGAGGAATGAAAGAGAGCAAGAGTTGAATGTCAGGCCCACACTAATTGTTTCTATTTTAGAGCCGAGCTGCTTTCACACTGATTTAAGGAGAGTCGGTGTAAAAGTGACCTAAAAACAAAGCAGAGAGCCAGCTGACGCTCACTGATAACACACACACACACACACACACACACACACACACACACACACACACATTTGTGACGCAATTTGTGATTCTCTCT
>NW_019486760.1:0-614 GCF_002814215.2 Seriola lalandi dorsalis | reverse complement strand
CAACATATGTGGACAAACATTATACTATCTTTTATGTCAGAATCCCAACTATACAGTGTATTAATAAGTAAAATCAAAACATACCACAAAAGGTAAATGAATCCAGAAGTGAAGGTGCAATGTAGCATGAAGAATAATCCACCTCCAAATTGCCAGTAATCAGCTGGATCTTTGGTGCATCTGGGGAGAAAAAGAAAATAACAGGAGACACTAAGATTTATTTATTTTTTACCATTACTTTAATTAAACAAATTTTATTTAAATTATCTGTACCGACAAAGAATGCTCTGACCTTCTGTGGCTGCATTCTAATGTTCCACCTGACTAAATATCAAACATCTGAAGCTCATTTTCAGAACACTAGGCTTGTGCTAAACACGCACGCTATGGTGCCTACATAGCGTGCGTGTTTAGATATTGACAATGTGACCTTTAAATAATGGCAAGTATTGTGCCATTTATTCAAGTCCAGGTTTTTTTTTTTTTTTTTTTTAAAGTATATTTTTTGGGGCTTTTATGCCTTTAATGGACAGCACAGGGGAGAGAGACAGGAAACAGGGAGGCAGAGAGAAGGGGAATGACATGCAGTGAAAGGCCGTCCGATGCGGGATTCG
>NW_019486759.1:0-546 GCF_002814215.2 Seriola lalandi dorsalis | reverse complement strand
TGAAACAACACACACGGAGCAGCAGAACGAAGGCGGGAACATTTCCTACTCCACTGTTCACTGTTCTCCTGTTTCTCTCGTTCAGGGAACCTTTCCCTCCTCCCGCTGAACGCTCGTCTGTTCTCGTCTGAAAATAACCTGCAACGTTTCCATCGATCGACCGTCACACAACAGAGCTGCTGCAGACGAGACTGATGGTTGAGCTTCACTGTCAAACAGAAACGAAGCTTCGGAGAATATTTATGTGATTTTAAAAAATATATATTTTAATGGAGAATGTTTTTTTTTTGTATTTTGCGATTTTTAATACATTTATAAAATATCTATATTTTTGATCTCAGGTTTATTATGAAATGTTTTAGAAAAATGCCAAAAACATTTTATAACAATTCAACAATTTTTTTAATTTAGGATTTAAATTTAAAAAAATTTTTTTAGGGATTTTTTAAATATTTTAATGCCAAATGTTTTATTTATTTTTATTTCTTAATTTTTTACAAAATGTTTTTTTTTTTTTTTTAAATTAGGGGATTTTAAGAATACTTT
>NW_019486758.1:0-592 GCF_002814215.2 Seriola lalandi dorsalis | reverse complement strand
TTTGGGCTTTTATGCCTTTAATGGACAGCACAGTGGAGAGTGACAGGAAACGGGGAGGCAGAGAGAGAGGGGGAATGACATGCAGTGAAAGGCCGTCCGATGCGGGATTCGAACCGGGGTCGACTGCAGCGAGGACTGTAGCCTCTACACATGGGGCGCCTGCTTAAACCACTACGCTACACAACGCCCCTGTTCATCAGTTTCTGTCTGAACGGCTATTCACTAAACACAGAGTACAGCTGAGGATGATGTGGTTTTTGGTGTTACTGGGTTATAGACCAAAGCATTAAGATGTATTTATTTATTTAATAAATGTTTTGACCTTGTGATGGTACTACATGAGAAGTTAAGGTACCACCAAAGTTATTACAGTTATAGACAGACAAAAGTCAAATCTCAGATGGACTTTATTTCAAGTCATAACTTTTTGTTTTACCTGGCGCATGGTTTCTTCACTAAAAGAATAATATGTTTAAGTTATAAGTGGTTTGACCATTTTCTTGCACCAGTATTACCAGCTCTGACTTGTAATCTTTGTCACTGGCATTTCACATATTCCGTAATTCAATCTGCAAAGATGTCTCCGTGTGAG
>NW_019486757.1:0-546 GCF_002814215.2 Seriola lalandi dorsalis | reverse complement strand
AAGCAATTGAATGGTAATGCCTTTAAGTGCAATAGATACGTGTGTCATGTTTATGCTTCTTACAATTTAGCACAGTTTTTACATCGTGCTTACAGGGCCGACAAGCTTTGTCTTGCCACCATGTGTCTCCCTGCCCTCGAGCTCAAACCGCCCATGTGGTCCCACACCCATGTCCTTGTTTCCCCAGCTCTGTAAACCCCCGTTAGCATTGCTATGTTTCGCTTTAGATACGCTGCTTTTGCTCATTTATCACAGTATCAGCTACGAGAGAGAGTGGCGGTAGAGGAATGGGGAAAAAACTTTGAATTTGTCCCTGCGGCGTCTGGCACCTTCAGGGACAGATCCATGAGTGGTGAGGCATCCCTCCTGGTGCATGCACCAGTGGTCTCCGGCACAGCGTGAGAAAGGTCAGCTTCTATTAGATCCACTGTGACAGAACGATGTCTCTGCAGCAATTTATACCAAGCCTGCTGCTGGCTCTCGGTAATTCTGCTCTCTACAGTATCCACAACTGTCTGTGTGTGTGTGTCTGCGTCTGTGTGTGTG
>NW_019486756.1:0-546 GCF_002814215.2 Seriola lalandi dorsalis | reverse complement strand
ATTTGTTCACTGATGTTTCCACTGTGCTGGACTAATGAGCTACTGTGCTAATCTTCACACACCAGCTATCCCCATTTTCATTGTTATATAATGAAGTCTATTGACTTTATTGATCCCTTGACTTTTCTTCTAAGTGCCACCAGCAAGTGTTACTTTTCCCTTCCCAGAGAAATACCTCAACATCAATGATGGATAGGCATTTGATGGATTTTCATTACATTTGGTACAAATGTTCATGTTCATGTTCTCAGACCTTCGGACGCCACTGTATGTACAGTAATTAAGTCAAATCTGGCCAGAAGTGTTTAGGACCATGTTGAAGTTGATCATATATAAAATCAAAATTGAAACAGTTTTTCTGCCATTATAGTTTTGCCATTTCCTTTGTGTGAGGAGAATAACTCAGTGGCACCACATTTGACTGCAGATCAAGTGTTCCCCTCGTCAAGTCTCAATGTCCCTCTAGTGTGGTGCACATTTTGGGTTAATTTATCTCCGTCAAAAAAGCAGCTTTGATCTGTACATAGCTCTTAACCTGCACTATAG
>NW_019486755.1:0-546 GCF_002814215.2 Seriola lalandi dorsalis | reverse complement strand
CTCACACACTTACACGTGCATCATGTAGTATGAAGTGTGTGAGGGAACCAAAGATGTGAGCATGTTTGTGGTGAGGAAGAGGTCAGTGAAGTGTTTAGAAAGATCTGTTTTTCTGCACAGATTAGTCATAAAATGTGATGTGATCTTTATGTGAGTGTAAAATATAGACAAACACAGTGTCTGTAGTAGCAGTTTTAGTTAGTGTTGGCAGATTATATTATTTTTATTATTTTGGCTTTAGATTTCATTATTGATTTGGACACACGGTGGCAGTAATGAGTCTGTGAGATAATGGAAGAGGAATCATTGACAGTGGTAGGAGAAGTCAGTGAGTCCTTGGATGTAACAAGTGCTTGAATCTCATTTGGTTGTGTGGTAGGGATCATACAGATTATTAGTAATCAATGAAGGAGGCAGATAACTGATATGCCAACACTGAAGTCATGCTCCAAGAGGATTGTAGCTGTGGTGTCAAGGTGTTTGTGTTATTTTGTTCAGGTCATCTATATCACTGGCAGTAGGTTAGGTAGTTGTTTTATCACCACC
>NW_019486754.1:0-596 GCF_002814215.2 Seriola lalandi dorsalis | reverse complement strand
TAATAGAAGACTGTTCAACAGAATGAAACAAACACAGGAAAAAATCCAAGTTCTTCTCATGAAATTTTCTTTTATGGATCTACATTCAACGAGTAAATTAGTAACTGGCAGTGGTGGCCTTACACTCCACTGTTTATTTTCTATATTGCTATGTAACTTTTGCATTTGCAGTGAAGATGATGTTCAACAAAACACCTAAAAAAGTAGAGAGACATTTTCTATATTCTAATCTTCTCTCATCTCGTGTCAAACAGTGACCACATGAAAACAACACCGCTTCGCTCAGCACACAGCAGCCTTCAAGTCGAATCACCTGAGACAGAGAACATGACCAGGTTGGACAACAAATTGCTCGGCTGATTTGGTCTTGGAGGTTTGTGGGTAATCCGGCGTGATTTGAGGCTCTCAATCGTACATCTTTGAACAACTCAATACCCAGCCACACTGAATGGAAGTTAATAGGAAACATGTTGGCTGTGAGACCACATAGAGTCATGTGTGTGTGTGTGTGTGTGTGTGTGTGTGTGTGTGTGTGTGTGTGTGTGTGATGTGAAAGTCTATTAAAAGTGTGTTTTTGTGAACTTATCCATATAACG
>NW_019486753.1:0-546 GCF_002814215.2 Seriola lalandi dorsalis | reverse complement strand
GTGCATGTATATAGGTCTGACCTAACCCTCCCCCCCTTCGCACTGGCTTTGCTGGTGTGTAAAATGGCTATTTCATGCATCTGGAAATGCAGGTTGCCCTCAGCGAAAGCAGACAGAAGGGACTTACAGAGATTTACTGGTGCCACTGAATAACCGCACTGTCTACCAGCGGAATAAGCATTTCCTGCTGTGGAATAAGAAAACAGTAAAACGAGAAAAAACGTCAAGTGTGCAATGACACAGAACCATGTTTCCAAGTTTTTTTGTTAATATAAAATTACCTGACTTAATGTCAGGCACAACATGTGTCTTGATTTAAAGCCTTTAAGAGGCTAAACAAGTACAGGAAGGAAAAAAAACAACTTACAACTACCTCCAAACCACCTCAACCTAGCTACAAAAACATTGTTAAAAGTCTACAGATGATAAAAACCACCAGCCCACCCACCCTCCACATTTCCCTTTATCAGAGCAGCCAATAGCTAGCACTCCTCTTTTTTCACGTGAGACAGAAAAAAGATTACCTATGAAATTAGTTACTGAAAT
>NW_019486752.1:0-546 GCF_002814215.2 Seriola lalandi dorsalis | reverse complement strand
CATCATTACACAACAGAACATTTAGAAGTGAATTCCTTACGTGTGTATGTAGCAATCATCAACATTAATGTGTAGCTTTAGTGGCTGGCTTTTCATTCTGTTTTTGACAATCCAAGTCGGGATCATTTTGTTGTCTGGAGAGTACTTTGCTTACCAAACTGCCGCATGCTCTGACATCTTTTTGCTCACCTGCTGACCTTAGTGGTGGTACATACTGAACCACTCAGAGAAGTGCTTGTGCAATGATAAGTCATCAAGAGCCCACATCTAATACATACAGATGTACATTGACATTGTGAAATTGTGTGATTGTGTGAAACTGTAATTTCCCTTTGATATAAATAAAGGTAATAATCTGAAACTGTGTCATATAAATGTCTTTGGTGTCCTTGAGGTGCAATGGAGCGATGGCACCAACTATCTAAAAAAAGAAATGTAACAGTTCACCCCCTTTGTGAAGTTCCCGAGCTGTCTGAAGGTCACGGATGAAGTCTGACTCCCGGATCTGTGTGAAAGAGGTACAGATCCTAATGGCAGTCTGCCACT
>NW_019486751.1:0-546 GCF_002814215.2 Seriola lalandi dorsalis | reverse complement strand
TTTTTTTTTTAAAGTTTCATTTTAGATAAATTTGTGATTATTGTCACACATTTCCACGGAGCGTTGGTGAGCGTCCAGAGTTTCCAAGAAGTATGAGCCCAGTCGGCCAGATGGTGGCGCTGTCATTAAGGCTCGAAAATGCGATTTTGGAAAGGCCACGCCCCTCACACTATTAGTCCCATTGACTTGAAATTTCACACACACACACACACACACACACACAAAGTCCAGCTCAACATGTTCAACTTAAGTCTTCCTAGATGCACTTTTTTCTAATTTGCATAATTTAAAAAAACAGTAAAATGAATAGAACTTTATGAATTTTGACATTAGCAACACCAAATTTGGTAGACAGCCTTCTGAGACAAAGATACAAGTTAACATCATAAATGATCAAGATCGGTCAAAAAACATGGCCGCCATCAACAAAAATATCTTTGCAAAAGGCGGGGCTTAGCTTAGCTTCGATGACCAGCTGACACTGAGAGTCTCAGGTTGACCACGCCCTCCTCCAGGTGAGAGCTATCACCTTGATTAGGGTATAAA
>NW_019486750.1:0-546 GCF_002814215.2 Seriola lalandi dorsalis | reverse complement strand
ACATTCGTCATCGTCACATTCGTCATCATCATCGTTACATTCGTCATCGCCATCATCATATTCATCATCATCGTCACATGCGTCATCATCACATTCGTCATCGTCACATTCATCATCACCATCGTCATATTCATCATTGCCATCATTACATTCGTCATCGTCATTGTCACATTCATCATCATTGTCACATTCATCATCGCCATCATCACATTCGTCATCATCATCGTCATGTTCGTCATCGTCACATTCGTCATCGCCATCGTTACATTCATCATTGTCATCATCATTCATCATCGTCACATTCATCATCGTCACATTCATCATCGTCACATTCATCATCATCATCCTCACATTCGTCATTGTCATCATCATTCATCATAATCATATTCATCATCGTTACATTCTTCATCGTCATTATAATATTCATCATCGTCACGTTCGTCATCGTCGCATTAGTCATCGTCACATTCGTCGTCACATTCATCATCATCCTCACATTTGTCATCGGCATCGTTACATTAATCATCGTCACATTCATCATCGTCA
>NW_019486749.1:0-586 GCF_002814215.2 Seriola lalandi dorsalis | reverse complement strand
ACACACACACACACACACACACACACACACACACACACACACACACACACACACACACAATAACACACACACACACAATAACACACACACACACACACAATAACACACACACACACAATAACACAAATAAATGACACTGGCAGTGAGTTTTATTATAAACTTTCAACGTGTATTTATGTCAATGTTGTTCTTTACCCATTTCCTAACCTGTGTATCCTGTGTATCTTGTGCAGGGTCACAGAACCGGTGTTCATCAGATATAGTATTTGGAGATCTGCCAAGGGAGTTCACTTTTTTTTAATTTCATCTTATCAGAGAAATCCTTTTCCTCGTGCTCTCAGAGGCCCTTATAAATGCCATTTGGCAAACTCCAGCAGGCTGTCATGCGCCCTGTACTCAAAGTGGCTTCCTTTTAGTTACTCCACCATAAACGCACCACCTCTGCAGCGGGTTAGGGTTAACCAAGGCCTCCCCCGCCTGGTTACAGCTTGGCTGGAAGGCCGACTCTAACGGAGTCCTCGTGGGTCCAGACTTCTTTCACTTCACAATTATTATCGAGGCCGCTGTTCTCCTGGTAACACTCATA
>NW_019486748.1:0-546 GCF_002814215.2 Seriola lalandi dorsalis | reverse complement strand
GGAGACAAAATAAAACAGTCCCATCCCTCCACAGTATTAAGTGAGGTCCAACTGAAGCCCGATTTAAGGATTGTAGGAACAAAAATTTAATTGTGGACCTTACCAGCCTGCTATATTTACAAAGTGTTATAAAAATAAATTCATTTGACCTGATACTGATCTGATTCTTTGTGATTTCTGTCAGTGTAACATTGTAAATATGACAAGCATGGTATGAATTAAACCATTTACTATGAACCTTTTTGTAAGATAATTTGTTAGATTTTAAACTCGTGATATAATTTTGCATGAGGTACACTTCTGCTTGTGCGCTGCTCAAACAGATTTATCTTGCTGTGGTTGTTTGATTGGACCTGCTGTTATCTGACAGGTATTGTTTGTGTAATTGTACATCGGTTTCAGTCTTTCTCTTTGAATCTGCTGCAGGTGAGAACAAAAGAAAGTCAATATTCAACGTGGGCGAGATCACAAGACTGACGAAGTTTCCAGGTGTGACTGCAACTTTTCTTGTGAAGATAGTCGCAGGCTTGCCGTCAGGTGAGAGTC
>NW_019486747.1:0-546 GCF_002814215.2 Seriola lalandi dorsalis | reverse complement strand
GCTTCCTACAGTAGCTGTCAACATATATGTGTGTGTGTTTAGCAGTGCTTCACACTGCAGAGGGGTTTACTACCCCTGCTCCTTCCTTGCAGCCTCGTCGGTGAATGAATGGAGATGGCGTTTGCAGCGCCACCTGTCCCCCTCCCACGCTGGCTAACGCCCACCACCTATGGCACCGGAGAGCCGTTAGAGGAGGAGGTCATTTTTGGAATAGTTGCACACCTGTGGCCTATTTACTCGCCACATAGCTGAAATTGCTGAGGCACCTCTCTCAGTGCTGTAGCCTGGCCGACTTTAAGAGATTTAGAATTTGGGGCAGATCCAGTACTTTCATCATTTTTCTTGTTATGTGTGTTTTTTTTTTCCCCCACTCAGTCTGTGTATCAGCTGCCAAACTGTACACCGTGTCGTCTGCAATCTGCGCCTGTTTTAAATGTGCTGGTGGGGCGAGGGATGAGTATGTTTTCCGTATGATTTGTCTGCATTTGTGCGTGTGTGTGTGTGTGTGTGTGTGTGTGTGTGTGTGTGTGTGTGTGTGTGTGTGTG
>NW_019486746.1:0-546 GCF_002814215.2 Seriola lalandi dorsalis | reverse complement strand
TTACTCAAGACTTCACAGAGTAATTATGACAAAAGGTCACACACGGTGAATATGACTCTGTATAAACAGGATGTGACCTGGGACTGGTCCGAGTGGCGGCGGGATACGACCACGAGGAGGGGGCAGCTGTAACGATGAATAGATGACAGCTGTGCTCAGTCTGTGATCCGTCACTCCTGACCACTGAGCTGCAGCTTTTTCCAAACCATTGACACAATCAGTTTTAACCTGCAGCTGCAGTTTGTGTCAGTGTGTGTGCACTGGTTACTATGTGTGTGTGTTTGTGTCTTTTAAAAATGTGTGTGTGTTAGATGTGTAGTGCCTTTGTGTATCTGCACATCCTTTGTATTTTGTAGTGTTTTGCTGGTATTCAAGTCTAATACTATTTTTGTCATGGTAATTCTTCACACACACACACACACACACACACACACACAGTTCTCTTGCAGCCAGCAGGCAGATGACCTTCTCTTCAAAGTGCTGATGTCCAGTTTCCTCCAAACCCCTCAGCTCTGAGCCGTCAGAGCTCTGCAGAGCCGCCGCCGC
>NW_019486745.1:0-546 GCF_002814215.2 Seriola lalandi dorsalis | reverse complement strand
GGCCCCTGTAACACCGGCTCTGGCCCCTCTGACACCGGCTCAGGCCCCTCATCGTCAGCCACAGGTCGCTCTGTCTGGATCTCAGTCATGGCAGCAGAGTCACCTGCGATCATGCGGCTGGTGCTGGCTTGACTTGTTGAGCTGATGAGGGTCACGCTGCATCTCCGGACAGCCATGTCAGAACTCACAGACAGAAACAAAGCCTCCTCTTCATCATCATCGTCACCAGGGATTTCTGTGGCGTCCGAGTCTGGAGTGGAGGAGCCGTGCTTTCGTCCACTTCCACTGCTGAGGTCATCATTGTTGCCACAGTGACAGCTGTTTGTCGTCAGGGCCAGAGTCAGGTTGTTATTATCGTTCCAGCTGTCTTGGCAGTATTCGCCGCTGTTGGCGTCCAGGTACACTGACACAGAGTTGTCATTGGACTCTGACAGCTCCTTTGCCATTTGTATCTTTCCCACCGAGACGTCGTCATTGTCACCGGCGCCGCCGTCCTCCTTCGGCCACACAGCGTCTGTGAGTTTGTCTGTTTTGGTCACCACCATC
>NW_019486744.1:0-546 GCF_002814215.2 Seriola lalandi dorsalis | reverse complement strand
CTGACTGTTGTATGTGCTTATGCACCGAGCAGCAGTTCAGAGTATCCAGCTTTCTTAAGAGTCTCAAGACAATGAATTAAATGATGTTTAAACAATTGAACGAGACTGTGGTGATGTTCTGGGGAAATTAAAATTACAAAGACTGGTTTTTTTCCATGATGTACAACAGTTACTTTCACTTCTCCAGAGGAAAACTAAGAATACCTTTCCCTTGATGCTGAGTCCACCAGTGTCATACACAATGCCCTTGCCCACCCATGCAATAGTTTGGGTCGCACCATCTGGTGTGTGGCTCAAGACTGCTAATGCAGGAGGGTTCTCTGCTGCCTTCCCAACTCCATAGATACCTGAAAGGTAAAGAGAAAGAAAACAGATAGATAATCCTATCTACCAATTACCAAGATGAGAATGTATTGTCTCTGAGATGAGAACAGATACACATTCTTATCAATCTGTAAAGAGCTTAAGATAGGTGTCAATGCAAAGTGAAACAAAATTACAGTAAATTGGGATTACAGACTGCATGAATGCAAAGTAAATCCATTA
>NW_019486743.1:0-546 GCF_002814215.2 Seriola lalandi dorsalis | reverse complement strand
GAGGGGTGTGTAATTTGTGTTGTGTGTATATTTCAGTATCATATTAAACATATTCTGCTGTTGATTTTATAGTATTAAAGTTTGCCAATTGGCAAACAATTGTAAATATTATGTGGGAAATTGATGTACTCTGTAGGTCCTGCAGCACCTCATTATTTGTCGATTAAGTATTATTAACATGTATGTATTTTGTGATGACATGCTCTTTGAATTTTAACACTGGTGACTAGATGAAATCTTTCTGTTCTTTGTAGTATGGATTTATCAACAGCTGCCTCCAGTCTCTGGTGGTGGAGAGGTTTGGTCAGGACACCTGGGACAAACTGAGGTTTGGGCGTAGATACACACATATACATTATGAAAATATATATTAATGGATGATGACAATTGTGATGTTAAAAGTAAAGGTCATGTTTTTTGGATAGCTCTTTACCAGGGGTCCAGGATACCTTCATGACATATACAGTTTATGACGATATCCTGACACTAAGACTGGTGGAGGAGGTCTGCTCACTGCTGGGTAAGAGTTCAAATTCCTTTATATCC
>NW_019486742.1:0-546 GCF_002814215.2 Seriola lalandi dorsalis | reverse complement strand
ATCAGCTGCCAGATTTCTACACTGGTGTGCAGGTGAAGCAGATTTACTGGAAAACTCTCACCATGAAAAAACTCAATACAGGGCTTTCTATTCTGTTCTATTTTCTTTATTGTGTAATTTGTGATACCATTTAATTAATATCTTTCAGGTGAATGGTTTCGCCGAGGAGCGTCCATCAACTCCACCTTCAGCAACAGTAATGCAGCTGACGGAGAAAGACAGGAATGATAATGTGATTATTAAACCATTATTTAAGGCCCTATATTACAATTTTCAGTTGCTCAGTGGGGCTTTGTGTGATCTATAAAAGGACATAAATTATATTAAAAACTGTTAGTGTGCAATTTTAGAAGTAGCTGTGACAGACACACCTGATGCTTTCTGCTTTTGTCCCATTTTGTGGCCATTTATTCAGCACTTTGTATCCCACAGGGTGTATTAACAAGATGCTCTTCTCATCTGTGTGTGTGTTCTTTCATTCAAGGCGAGACAAGAGAGACTGAAACTTGAATTACAGCAGAAAATTCAAATGAGGAGAGAAAAAAT
>NW_019486741.1:0-546 GCF_002814215.2 Seriola lalandi dorsalis | reverse complement strand
TTTTTTTTTTTTTTTTTTTTTTTTGCAGGGTGAAGTTCATTTAGACTGAGTTCCTCACAAAGTGAACAACGTGGCCAATTTGTGCAAGACAGCAGGAACATCTTGGATGAATGGTGAGTGAATTTTGGTATCACTATTTTCTGCCAGGCAAATTGAATTTTACAAATCAAATCAATTCTTTTTGTTCTTGAGCTTCTTTTTCTGCCTCTGTTTAAAACTAATTATCCAGCAATAAAGAATCACACTGACAGGTTGAGTGTTTTCCTGCCTCCGTGCAGAACTGTTAAACCTCTGCAGGCTTGTCACTGTTGTCAGATTTATGACAGAGGAAGTTATGGCCTTTGTGTAAAAAAGTGCTTCAAAGATGCTACCATTTGGGGCGTCGTGTAGCGTAGTGGTTTAAGCAGGCGCCCCATGTGTAGAGGCTACAGTCCTCGCTGCAGTTGGCCCCGGTTCGAATCCCGCATCGGACAGCCTTTCACTGCATGTCATTCCCCCTCTCTCTGCCTACCCGTTTCCTGTCACTCTCCACTGTGCTGTCCATTA
>NW_019486740.1:0-546 GCF_002814215.2 Seriola lalandi dorsalis | reverse complement strand
TAAGTCAAAAACAAGGTTATATTTAATGTTTTACAATGCTCTTAAACAAGCATTATACTTGCTAAACATTAGCCACTGTTAGCATGTTAGCATGCCGACGTGTAGCTCAAAATGATATGATTTACAATACCTAACTTTGAGAAATACAGTATAGTATAGTGTAGTATTTCTGTCATTTTACAATAGAAGCCAAACAAATGTCTTAACAGAAGCAGCTGAACAATAATTTTGTCTAAAATTGCCAAACTTTTAAATCAGGAACAAATGAACACAACAAGAAATGTGATACAAGCTTAGTATACTTAGCAGTCTTTGATACTTGTTGCTATGGACACATTTTCGTTGATACCACAGGAGTTCAACACCCAGCTTTCATCATAACAGGCGGCATTTTTCCCCTTTGATTTCTGGCTGTTTGTTTTTCTCAGCAGGTGCTTGCCATTAGAGCTTGTGTTCATGTATGTGTTCCATAATAGCACTGTGAATAAGGAGCGTCCCGTCACCATGGAGAGAGAGACACACACACACACACACACACACACACAC
>NW_019486739.1:0-546 GCF_002814215.2 Seriola lalandi dorsalis | reverse complement strand
TTTGGTGTTGTAGTTGACGTCTCTCCTTCAGTTTTTGTGTCCACAGTCTCATGCCCTTGATTTTTTTTTATTCAAAGAACAAAGAATTTTTTGACACAGTTTTTTGTTCCTGCATCAATCAAGTGAGTTTCATGTCCTATCTAAACCGCTACAAGTGCTACAACCATCACCTCACAGAACAGGACACAAAACGAAAAAGAAACATAAAATTCCCACCCAGAAAAGAAAATGAAAAAATAATTAGTAAAAACAGTCAAACATAAAGATGCATTACTCTAACAATGGTATCTCCATAAAAGAGGCCTTTGTTTGACCATAAATGACTCGTTATGGTGGTGTCAGTGATGCATCTATATACTCTTTAAGGCTGCCAGATTTTCCGAAAGTTGTTGTATCCTTTTCTTGAACTATAGGTGATCTTTTCACGACAAATACTACAGAAGCCGAGAAAGGCCATACTCACGAATATGTTTTTATCCCATTTTCATCATCAGGGTGAAAAAATAATTGTGAGTATGGCCTCTCAGCTTCTGTGGAATACAACTG
>NW_019486738.1:0-546 GCF_002814215.2 Seriola lalandi dorsalis | reverse complement strand
TTACCATAGGCGATAAAATCAGTTATTCTGTCAGGTGTTTCTGATGTGCTATGACACAGGAAAATGTCAAAGAAGTCAATGGATGTTGCTGTGAATAACCGGATATCAATAATGCAGGAGACTCAATTGTAGCAAAGGCATGTAACCCCTTCGCCACTAATCTTGTCACTGCTCAAAGACGTTCATTGAGTTTCTCCTTGCTCACCTCCCCGTCATGGCTGAAGAGAAAAAGGAGGTTCTACGCAACAGCATGTCCATTTGTTTAGATACAAGCTAGCATACACAGCATGAGATAAAGAGAGAGCCCTGCGCAGCATCGGGTGAGTCAGAGCAGGTGTGGTATGTACAGCTCCAGTGGTTTCAAATTTGCTCAATCCAAATAACTTCATTAAAATGACCTAGCACACGTGGCTAACGCTACAACAGTGTGAAAGATGGACTTCAGTAAATGGTCAAAAGCGTGGCTTCACTTCACAAGGCAAAGTGCGAAGCACAGCGCTCATCTGAAACACTGTGCAGTGTTTGATGTCTTGCTGCTGCTGCTGC
>NW_019486737.1:0-546 GCF_002814215.2 Seriola lalandi dorsalis | reverse complement strand
AAAAAAAAAAAAGTTTTTAACGAAGCCATAATGAGGTTTTATCAGAAGTGGAATGCGTCCACACTTTTATCCAGATTCGTTGGGGAGAGAAACTTCACACATGTTTAAATCGGTTCAGGTCGTCACGAGGGAAATTATCACAGTATTAAAAACAAAAAAGCACAAACACTTTTCTGCACAAGATGGAAACACCGGTGGTGAAAGGAGGGAAACAGGCTCTCTGGGTTTTTTACCTGAATCTTTTTCTCTTTTTCTTTTTTGCATTCCTTCACAGTTTAACACTTTTCTCATTTGAAAAACATCCTCACATCTCTCCTCCTTTTTTTTTTATTTTTGACACTTGAAGATGTTTTAACACCTTTTCATCTCAGCTTGTTGTGTGTGTGAAGGCGACACAGGTCCGGCTCCCTCTCTCTGCTCGTAGCCTGAGGCAGGATGTGAATATTTATCCGTGTTGCAGTTTCCTGTGCGCGGTGGTACCGACAGTTTGCAGGTGAAGGTTCGTTCATACAGACGATGAGAGCGGAGGGTCGTGCAGCTCCGTGT
>NW_019486736.1:0-546 GCF_002814215.2 Seriola lalandi dorsalis | reverse complement strand
TTTTTTTTTTTTTTTTTTTTTTTTTATTTCCTGACAAAACAAAATGACCAACAAAATTTTTTTTTTTTTTAAAATTCTGATTGCAAAGACTTTTTTATTTTGTCACAACTTTTTTTTTTTTCTTTAACCACACACTTTGTCTGTGTAATGTTTCCAAACCGCATCCTGACGGTGCTAAAAACTTTATCTGATATTACAATTGTCAACGCCTCCAGTTTCGCAATGAAGTAGTAATGAGTAACAGCAGTAGCATCAAAACTGAACAACTTATTTGATGTGGATTGTCACATCTGGGCGATACATAATCTGCTTAATAAACTCAGCAACAGGGTCAATAGCGATTCGTGCGTCCCTAACCTAACGAGCTGTAGGCAACAGCTCTGTGAAGTCACAAAGCTGTAATTAAGTTTGTGGTCATTAATTGAGTCCACTCTCTTTCCCCCTCAGGGCCAGAAAATCGAACGTGTCCTATAAGAATGTCTCTCAGATGCCCAGAGAAAAAGACATCAGAGAGATGAAGATCTTCATCGACAAGAAGTACGAGAC
>NW_019486735.1:0-563 GCF_002814215.2 Seriola lalandi dorsalis | reverse complement strand
GACAGAGAGGCAGAGAAGCAGAGAGTCAGAGAGGCAGAGAGGCAGAGAGTCAGAGAGGCAGAGAGGCAGAGAGTCAGAGAGGCAGAGAGTCAGAGAGGCCGAGGGGCAGAGAGGCAGGGAGTCAGAGAGGCAGAGAGTCAGAGAGGCAGAGAGGCAAAGCTGCGTCTCCTCCAGAAAACAACCAGATCACAGGGACTGTGGGACTGAACGTCAGGAGCTGCCTCCGTTTATCATCTGTCACACTGAGATCTGCTGTTTTCTCTCTCACTGACAAACGTCTGACAGTCTGAGCTGATATTTCACTGGTTACTCAGTCGGTCTCTGTGGTCTGATCTCTTCTCTTCTACTTTACATTTATTCTAATGTTTCCATCCTGCATCATCTACGTGGGAAACCTGCTGCCGCCTGCCAGACAGAAGCCGGGGCACAAACCTCCATATGCCACCTGATGTAAATCTATGAGACATTTAAAGTCATGACAAAGTGTTTCTTGTTGGTGACAGCTGATGATCGATATCATGTTACAGCTGATCTGATTCACTGACCCCCCCCCCCCCCCCCCC
>NW_019486734.1:0-594 GCF_002814215.2 Seriola lalandi dorsalis | reverse complement strand
TTTTATGCCTTACTATACTATGACATTTTTACGATGTTTTATGCCTTATTATAGTATGACATTTTTATGGCTTTTCATGCCTTACTGTACTATGACATTTTTATGACTCTTTGTGACTTACTATACTATAACGTTTTAAGCCTTACTATACTATGACATTATTATGACCTTTACGGTCACTCGCATATGAACAATGCAGTCAAGTGGTTAGAACTGCTACCTAGCCATCTTAAGGCTGTGAGTTCGAATCCAGCTTCCCTGTGACCAAAATTGTGCATATTAAGATGATTTACTAGACTATGATGTTTTATGCCTTACTATACTATGACGTTTTATGCCTTACTATAATATGACGTTTTATGAAGTTTTATGCCTTACTATACTATGACGTTGTTTTGACTTTCTATGCCTTTTTATTCTATGACATTTTTATGACATTTTATGCCTTACTATACTATGACGTTTTTATGACGTTTTATGCCTTACTATACTATGACGTTTTTCTGACTTTTTATGCATTACTATACTACAGTGTTATATGCCTTAATATATTATGACAGTTTTTTGACATTTTATGCCTTACTATACTATGAC
>NW_019486733.1:0-546 GCF_002814215.2 Seriola lalandi dorsalis | reverse complement strand
TGTGTGTGTGTGTGTGTTTGTGTGTGGCAGTGGTAAACACACAGTGATGTAGTCATTGGAGGAAACTAAGAGTTCCGGAAAGCCTCAGGAATGAGATCATTCAAATTAAAACGCGTGGCAATTACTGAACAGGCTACTCGCCAGTGCAAGTGCAGGAGAGCAGGCAGCCTGATAAAGAGGTAGACACAAAGTGATTGTGGTGGAACTACTTAACAACTTACAGGTGAGTTTTCATCCAAACAAACACAAATTCTACCCTCTCTTTTACTGACACAGAGTTCATTTATGCTAAACAAACAAAACTAATGTGTTCATGACACTAATACGCACACACATACACACATACACAGATACACACACACACCAAGAAAGGTTTATGTGAAAACACCAGATCCACGGAAACAACTTTAATCCACGTCTAAAAGGCTGTGGTCGCGTCATGAAGCGAGCTGCACAGCATTTAACATCCCATTGCATGCTGGTCCCCAGTTGAGGCGGAACACTGTGGTGATATTAGCAGAGGTTGTTGAGACTTTGATTGCAGTT
>NW_019486732.1:0-546 GCF_002814215.2 Seriola lalandi dorsalis | reverse complement strand
GTCATGGTCTTCCTCCTGGATAAAGTTTGCTCACTTATCGTGGAGAGTACAGAACTGTTAAACTTTGGTCATGTGATAGCAGGTACCTGTTATCGAGGGCGGATGAACAAACTCCAATCATTGACGGTGATTGTGAGATGTGGTTGAAAGCTCCTTATATTGTTTTCAAGGCATTGGGGTTTTTTTGTTCTCATTTTAGATCCTGCAGAGATTCAACACTTTGTTTTCAACACTTTGTTTCAGTGGATAAAATCTGCTGACAGATCGTGTGCTTTAACAAAATGCGACTGTACTAATGGACTAACGATAACTGGCGGAATAATACTTCAGCCCTCTGGATAACTGACTCAAACTGATCTGGCGCTGAAAAAAAAACAAAAAAACAACCAATTCAAACTGAAATTTGCAGCAAAGCAGTGTCCAAAGTTGAATGGCATTGGTCGACCTACAGACAAAACAACTCTTAAATCAGCATTTCATTAGTCTGCTTATTATTTTCTTAATTAATCTGTCATTTTTTTAGGCCATAAAATAATACACAATAGT
>NW_019486730.1:0-546 GCF_002814215.2 Seriola lalandi dorsalis | reverse complement strand
TGTGCACAGGCTCCGACGCTACATAACGTCAACGACAGCTTATGAATCTACAGCCATGCTAACGGCTACATCCTAAGATATACACACAGTGACGTTTGTAACATACAGATGTTTGCTCCCTAAGACAACAGTGTAGAGTGGTTTCTTAAAAATGTTTTATAACTTTATTATACAAAACGTAAACCACGTTAAGCCCAGAGCTGGACTGTTTCTAAATGTAAATATGTGTGCACTCTGACAGCAGGTAATAGTTCAGCACATACTGCATATACGAGTATATTATTATGCTATATAGCACTAAACACAAAGCACAGCTGAGGCTGATGGGAATATTGTCAGTGTCACCCGCTTGGTTGACGTCCATTTATTTTTATTAATGCATTATAACCTACACCCATTGTCTAAGCCTCCCATCCACACTTATGTTTTTTCTACAATTTTTTTTCTTTTCTTTTCTTTTAAAATTTTTTTAGAGCGTCTCTCTTCAGCCAGCGCAGAAATATAATCCAAGGTCTGTAATGTTTAGATTTCAAAATAATGAAAAAG
>NW_019486729.1:0-546 GCF_002814215.2 Seriola lalandi dorsalis | reverse complement strand
ACCATGCTGACGGTCAAAGTGTTGACCAAGCGTCACACTCCCCGGCAACCGGAGCCAGGAACCAGACGATGGTGGGTCTCACTGATGCAGGAGGCGTATCTATATCCAGTGACTTTTGGACCCCTAGAGATCTTTTAACACTGTGCACAAAGAAACACAATTTTGATGATAACTGATGTATTTTCTGAAGATCGTCATATCCAACATGGAGGTCTAAATGCTACTTCAAAGACTGCTGGAAAAGTAGTAAATACTGGGAATTGAACCATACTTTCTGACTGCAGAACTAAATGTGTCTGTAACAGCAAATATCAAAGTTGGTGTCTAAAACCTGGCGAGATGTTTGTCTCGTGTAAGATGTTTTTGAAGATATATGAATATATATATACATGTAGTTATAATAGTTAAAGTCAATGGTCGCAGGAGAGAGTAAGTAAGGCAAAATAAAAGTAGCAAAGCCAGAAAACAAACCAACAATAAAATTTAAGTAACAAAATGAAAGACATTAAAAGACTATATACACTGGACTGCACAGGGTGACACAAT
>NW_019486728.1:0-546 GCF_002814215.2 Seriola lalandi dorsalis | reverse complement strand
GGCTTCATCCACAAAGATGAATATATGTTGGAGTTGGTCTGGCCTCCATCTCCATTACCGTCTAAAATAAAGTCAATCACAGTTTTAGTACAGCACATTATACAGAGCCGTGCATGTATTCGACATCTTACCTGGACTTATTGAAAACGGAGCTCTTTCACATGTTCTCCATTTCTTTCAAATGCTCCTGTGTACAACTGCTTCATCTCTGGCGATTGTTGTTGTGCTGACCATGTTCACATTGGCAAAAGTAACATTGTCTGCCAGAACTCTGTCCCGAATTTCTCCCAGTTTTATGGCATTGTTTGCAGTGACCATGTCAATGAGAGCTGTTTCCTGAAAAAATTCGGCCCCCCCCCGCTCCTGCAGGAGGCGACCTTTGAAGCCTACATACAGAAATATAAAACACAAATCAATCAATATATTTCAAAAATTTAGATATAAAATATAAACATAGTGAACTGTACTGTGAAATGCAGTTCGATAGTGGCGGGATTCATGTCTCACCTGTTGTTTTGCCAGAAAATTCTGAATATTGATGCAACT
>NW_019486727.1:0-546 GCF_002814215.2 Seriola lalandi dorsalis | reverse complement strand
CACTGTATAAAATACTCTATTAATCCGGTGTCACAGAAGTAAAACTAAAAGCAGAGCGGCCTCTTGTTTTATCTCTGATTATATATAATTTAATTTAGAGTTTTTCATCTATAGAAATTATAATTTCTATTGAATGCATCTGATTTTCTGTCATTTTAAATAAACCAATCATACCTCTATAATCCCTAAGGACAACTGAAACACAGCAGCAGCTTTTCAAGGCCTGTTGGATCATCCACAGGAAACCCAGGAGCCTTTTCCAGGACCCTGAAGGAACCCTTTGAACTTTCCTCCTCCAGGACTCTCAGGTCTGGCGCCCTCTGCTGGCCGTCAGTCAAATGTTTAAATTGCAGCCAATCACGGAGCAGTATCACACAGTTTCAGCCAATCAGAAGTCAGTTTAATATTAGGTTTTTTCTTCATCATCACTTCACAAACATCAACAGGAAGTCAAGTCACATAGGAAACAGCCAAAAAAAAAAAAATTGGAAGAGTTTCACAATAAAAGCCTTTCTCCACTTTCTCCAGCCAATCAGGTTTTGGAGC
>NW_019486726.1:0-546 GCF_002814215.2 Seriola lalandi dorsalis | reverse complement strand
TTTTTTTAAATCAAAAAGGAGTGCCGTTTGGTCTCTTGCTGACTGATCTGAGTTTTCTCAGAAAAGTAATTTTTCCATCTAATTCCTTTTGGCTTTTCACTTCAGCTTCCTCCCTTTATTTCCACTTTTATATTCAGTCTCACCTGAACCATTGTATTTGCTTTATATCTTTATATCCTTGCTTCTCACACACAAGCAGCATTCAAATATACACCAAGAGTTGCCTTATTTGAGCCTTTATTATTGAAGAGGGGGGCGAGTGGGATTTTTGGCTCTGAAATCCCTCTTCTTCTTTCTCTCATATTTCACTTGTTGCAGAAGTTCAGAAAAAAACAGAGCAATAGGGATAAATTCCTCCACAGCACTGTGTTATTATGTTTTTAGGTGTATATTAAAAACTAAGCTCTCTTACTGTCCATAATAGTAAAGCAACTTCTCCAGCAGATACTAATCATACACATACTGAGAGTCATGGACGGAGAATGAATATGATTAAGAAATCACCTGTGGCTTCTTATTTCGGGATATTTTCTGCAGGAATTCAAA
>NW_019486725.1:0-546 GCF_002814215.2 Seriola lalandi dorsalis | reverse complement strand
TTTTTTTAAATCAAAAAGGAGTGCCGTTTGGTCTCTTGCTGACTGATCTGAGTTTTCTCAGAAAAGTAATTTTTCCATCTAATTCCTTTTGGCTTTTCACTTCAGCTTCCTCCCTTTATTTCCACTTTTATATTCAGTCTCACCTGAACCATTGTATTTGCTTTATATCTTTATATCCTTGCTTCTCACACACAAGCAGCATTCAAATATACACCAAGAGTTGCCTTATTTGAGCCTTTATTATTGAAGAGGGGGGCGAGTGGGATTTTTGGCTCTGAAATCCCTCTTCTTCTTTCTCTCATATTTCACTTGTTGCAGAAGTTCAGAAAAAAACAGAGCAATAGGGTTAAATTCCTCCACAGCACTGTGTTATTATGTTTTTAGGTGTATATTAAAAACTAAGCTCTCTTACTGTCCATAATAGTAAAGCAACTTCTCCAGCAGATACTAATCATACACATACTGAGAGTCATGGACGGAGAATGAATATGATTAAGAAATCACCTGTGGCTTCTTATTTCGGGATATTTTCTGCAGGAATTCAAA
>NW_019486724.1:0-546 GCF_002814215.2 Seriola lalandi dorsalis | reverse complement strand
CAGAGACAGAGAGAGAGAGAGAGAGAGAGAGAGAGAGAGAGAGAGAGAGAGAGAGAAGACAGAAAGAAAAAAAAGGAAGCTGTAAAGATGTAAAGATGTCTTACAGTATATCTTCAGGTGAAATTCAAGCCAAGACAACCAGCTACAGATGAAAATGCATCAACTCCCCCGGCCAAAGTCATCACCAACCTCCCTCTGTCTCCCTCACACTCGTTCACTTTCTCTTCTGCTTTAGTTCTGTCTCCTGAGCTCTTTGTTCTTTTTAGATGTATTTCTAAACGTATTCATCTCTGGATCCATTCCCGCTTCCTGCTCTCTTCAATCTGACGTCTAATTTGTATGCGCTGCTCTTTACCTCTTTCCCCGTTCTCTCACTTCTCTCTCTCTCTCCCTCTCTCTCCCTCTTTCTCAGAATCGCTTTGCTGAAACAATTTAATTAAGACATAAGGACAGTAAATCATGTGCTGTCACCCGCATGCTAATGCACACACACACACACACACACACACACACACACACACACACACACACACACACACACACACA
>NW_019486723.1:0-546 GCF_002814215.2 Seriola lalandi dorsalis | reverse complement strand
TTTTTTTTTTTTTTTTGTACGGTTGTACCATTTTTGCTTTTCTGAGTGGCATTGCTTGTATAAATTTAAAGTATATGGATGCAGTTTGTCTCCAAAATCATATAATATTCATGCATCATAAGCACAAATCTAATCCCACGAAGAAATGACTCAAGATATGTAGTGGATCTATGAAGCTCAGTTCTCTTGGATTCACTCTCCGACACTGGCAGGGCTTCAGTGGAATTTAAGCATCATTAAGGAACCATTAAGATATGCTTTACTTTGAAAATCCAACCCACTTCATTTCTCTGCACATGGAAACTACATAATGCGGCTGGATCTCGTGCTCGACTTTGCTGAGCTCTCCTCACGTAACACGGAGCGTGTGTGTGGAGCTGGAGCTGCTCTGACAGAAATAATGAAGTGTCTTGTTTGAGTGTGGTGTAATATTTACTGTACAATCTACACTGAGACGGCTGGAGTTCAGTGGTGAAAATTATCCTCAAGTGAGTGTGTTCAGCATTTAATATCTTAAAAATGGGGACTTGAAATAAAACAAACACA
>NW_019486722.1:0-546 GCF_002814215.2 Seriola lalandi dorsalis | reverse complement strand
TGCAGTACGGCACTCATTTCCAGCAATTTACCGAACTGTCTCCATGACGATAAGCAGTTATCTATAGCAGGAAAGGAGGTTTATGGGAAATTTAAGTGAGGCAGGTTCTCATAAAGCAGCTTGAGCTATGTGAGGCCAAACAAGAACTCGAATACACAGCTCGAAAACAGAAATTAAAAAAGATTTTTGAAATATTTTGTTTTCTTTGACAAGCTTAGAGCAGTTTTATCTAAATGTTATAGGAATTAACAATAGGAAGACTGTCTCTCAGTCCTCAGAGTGGAATGTGTTTTTATTCCAGGCTGCCTCTCCCTGTGTCAAGGATAAATTGGCAGATATTGTCGAGAGAACAATCCAAACAGAGCCTGCTGAAGCTGCCCAGTTCAATGCCTGTTCACGAGAACTTGGCTGGCATTTCCGCGCAGTCTTGTTATCTCAGTCCAGGTGGGCGGGTGCGTGTGTGTGTGTGTGTGTGTGTGTGTGTGTGTGTGCGCTTGCGTGCATGTGTCCACGTGACTGTTCATGTGTATGTTTTCACAAAAAAAA
>NW_019486721.1:0-547 GCF_002814215.2 Seriola lalandi dorsalis | reverse complement strand
TCACCACCGCCTCCTTCCCTCCTCCTGCCTATATGCCTTCCTCAAACTTTTTCATCAAGATTCTCTTTATTGCATTCGTAACACAACAGCCCCGGAGCTGAATAATGCAACCATGTACAAAAAAACAGAAGAAAAGGAAAATCACACAGTGGCCTGATCAGCCCCTCACCCCCTCTAAGCCCACCCCCATTACACACACACACACACACACACACACATCCTACCCACCCCTTCTGGTCTGACCACTGATTTCTTCTGTGCAAAGAAAAAGGAATCACGTCTGTGCGGATGAAACGGATGATCATTACAACCAAACTTTTTCCTTTTTCTTCATCTCTCATGCAGATTACCATCTAACTGACATTTATTTATTAGTGAATATAAAGTAATGAAAGGGACTGCTTCTCTATTTACTGATTTAAAGGTAAAAAAAACAAAAAACACAGTACATCATGGCCCTCTGCTGCCGCTCCGAGCCGAGTCTGTACGGTCAGGATGAAAGCATCACACTGCTGCTGTGAGAGAGATAATTACACACTGGAAAAGT
>NW_019486719.1:0-547 GCF_002814215.2 Seriola lalandi dorsalis | reverse complement strand
CAACTTCAATTAGATAACAGTTGGCATTGCCCTAAGACACTAAAATATGTGGACAATGCCTAAAGGCTAAACATTTCTCTGACTATCACCCTGTCCCAGTACTTTGGCTGTGTAACCAGGTCCACAAGTTTGTTGTAAAGTTTTATTTTGAAAATAAAAACAGGACGTTTCCTTTTTTATCTGTTGGCTAGACCAGGCTAAGCATTATGTAACCAGGGAAGCCTGCTGTTTAATGCATTATGTGGTTATTATTATATTGCATAATTCGCTACATATACCTACACGACAAAATGCAAATACTACAATAGTGCATTAATTCATAACTTTGTTCAGCTTATCATGATTAGTGCAATAAGGCTACAATATTGTAGTTTGATGGTACAGTGCGTATATAAAAGGTATAACCTATTTTAATCCACTACCACATTTAAATTGCAAGTCTTAATTTCATATGCTGATGTTTTACAAAACATGTCTTACAAAACATTAGCCCAACACAAATAACCAATGACCAACTCTGCAGTGCAGGTATTCCCTCATTTAAAGG
>NW_019486718.1:0-547 GCF_002814215.2 Seriola lalandi dorsalis | reverse complement strand
AGAATAAATATCCTACTCTTATCATTTTCAGACGGTGTTCCTGAGTTTATTTGATCATTTTCCTAACAACCTGGTCCTTCGAGCCGGATCTCAACAACCTCTCCTACCGTCCAGAGCAGGACCTGAACCGTGCACGGGGGAGTCCGGGACTCCTGAACTAAAGCCGTCCAGCCTAGAAATTTGCTGTTAAAAAGAGGCCAGGATCTACTGGACTGTGGGAAGGTGACGAGATCCACGAATAGAGAGAAACCAGGACGTATGAATCATAAGGTAGGAGAGTCAAGTTAAGGACTATAAAATAGGTAAAGTCAAGTAATGACTATAACATAGTTAAAATTGTGTTCTGAAAAGGGTCTGGGACCCTATTAGTCCATAGTCTGTGTGAGAAGACTACAGTAATAAATAACTCCGTGCACACGTTAAAATTGTGAGAGAAGGCCTAAAATAGTTCAGGGAAAACTTTTTTAATTATTATTAGTAAACTGGGTTTACTAATAATATTTTAAAAATTTTTTAAATATATATATATATATATATTTAAAAAAAG
>NW_019486717.1:0-547 GCF_002814215.2 Seriola lalandi dorsalis | reverse complement strand
AAAACACTTCTGCTTCAGCTGCTGCTTCAGTTTCATCAGTAAATATGAAGTATGTGTAGGTTATTCACTCCATGTTTTATTCAGTTCATATACTTCAGTATAACATCAGTTCTAATATCATGGGACCATCAACATGAGACACAGATACAGTAGAATTAAACCAGAAACACAGTGCAAATAAACAGCTTCTGCAAACTTGAATAAATATATATATAAATACAGTCACTGCTCTCATTAACAGATAAAGAAACACACACCATCGGCCTTTGGCTGCTTGTGTGTGTGTGTGTTTTCACGCTGTGCTGCTCTCCACCATCTAGACAATAATTATCAGTTGACACCATGATAAGAAAAATTAATAAAACGAGTGAAAACAGACGAATGTGAGATTCACTGTGTCAGTAATAAGAACTGATCTCTGCCTCTTTTTTTTCCTGATCCATCCATTGGAAACACGCAAAGCAGACACATGAAACCACATGTTTAGCTCCATGACGACAGGAGTTTGTGTCGACTCTGAGACATCCTGACCTCTGTTGCTCTCTCT
>NW_019486716.1:0-547 GCF_002814215.2 Seriola lalandi dorsalis | reverse complement strand
CAGTGGTTCTCAAAGTGGGGTCCGAGGACCTCCCGGCGTCCAGCAACAAAGGGAATCATCAGGGAACACTTTCTGTGATCAAACATCTAGAAGCAGAAGTCAAACGGTCTCATTTGTGTCAGTTTAGGCTCCTTGATGTGAAAAAGAGAGAACCACCGTCTCATTCCAGTTAACGGTGGGAAGCTGAAGCAGAACATCAGTGGAAAACAGCACAGACTATAACTGGATACGGCTGTGAAATTTGTGTCAGGTTTTCGGATGGCTCGACCCAAATGCAGACAATCCAAGACAGGAAGGTGCAATTCCAGCGTATTTTAATAAAACAAAGTCCAAACAAAACTCACAAACCAGGAAACACCAGAGATCCGACTCAGGAAACAACAGGAAGAGCTACAAACAGAAAATCTAAATGCTGAAAACACTAAACAAACAGAAAACATAAAATAAATAAATAAAGTTTACTATTATTATTATTATTATTATTATTATTATTATTATAATAAAGAAAAAGAAAAGGCTGAGACACACAGAGGTTGTTGTAGGAGGT
>NW_019486715.1:0-704 GCF_002814215.2 Seriola lalandi dorsalis | reverse complement strand
GAAGCCTCCAGTTGTTTAACTGAAATTAACTGTCAAATCCAAAGCACAGAGTAGTATTATTCTCTCACTCAAAAATCCATATACATCCTATTTGTATCATATTTCATACCTACTTTTTGGTAAACTGGCCAGTCTGAGTGTCTGAAGCTCCACTAATCGAGGACCAGCATATGTTATAGGATCATAACTATCATACTCCTTTACTCTTGTGCGTTTCATAGCCATATTTCCCTGACAAAACATCCCGTTGTAAAGCTGTTAAAAGCTGTTTGAGGAAGGTATTTAAAGGGATGAACTCTCATTCAGATACACTGTGTGGTCCACTGTGCCGTGTACCCTGCAGCCACGCCACAATATGATAATGCCCATGTGAATAGCGAGGGGAGTGGGTATGGTAAAATGATGAATTATGATAAATAAGGCCATAGCATAGGCATGAAGGAAGGGAAATCACCAGTTTAATGTACCATGGTGGGTGTGTGTGTGTGCGTGCGTGTGTGTGTGTGTGTGTGTGTGTCCTGGTGAACCGAGGCTCCCCACATCACAGGCCAGGACCGTTGACAAAAAGAAACAGATTGGATAGAGAGTGAGGGGTGTGCCTGGAGGGAGGGAGAGATGGAGAGAATGAGGGGAGGAATGGAGGGAGGAGGGGGATGAAAAGGCCGTCTCCCAGACACATATATTAACCCCTGCCCCCCCCCCCC
>NW_019486714.1:0-547 GCF_002814215.2 Seriola lalandi dorsalis | reverse complement strand
GACCGATCTGAGACGTCACCTCCTCTCCATGTCCTGCCGTCTGTCCTCCACCAGAGGTCACTGTGTCCTCAGCAGCTCTCTGATTGGTCAGCAGCACCTCTGCAGACTGATCTGTCTCCAAGTTTAATATTTGACTCGCTGTCTCCAGGTGGACACTGATGTAACGTTTGTCTCTTTGTCTCCAGGTGGACACTGATGTAACGTTTGTCTCTCTGAGTAAAGACACGTTTGACAGACAGATCACCAAAGACCTGATCCTGGAGGACACACTGCACTTCCTGCTGGCAACACACCCACACCTGTCCTCAGAGCCAGAGACAGAGGGGAGACAGGTGAGTGTCTTTTCTGTCATAATGCAGATACTGTACGATGTGTGTCCAGGACGTATTAATAATGTCTCTGTCTTCAGTACGGTGGCTGCAGAGGAACAAACAGTCGGTGTCTGTCAGAGGACGAGTTTCTTCTTCTGCTTCAGTTTCAGCGACAGATGACGACGTCTTCAGCTTTTCAGCTGGTGAGACACACGTCACATATATATATATATATA
>NW_019486713.1:0-547 GCF_002814215.2 Seriola lalandi dorsalis | reverse complement strand
TGAGAGTCACATCAGTGTTTAATGTTTATTTATGTGTCATATGGATTCATGACTGAGTAATAATGGAAGAAGGGAAGAACATCTGGAATCAGGTTTAGCATCTGTGTGTGAGTGAGGCATTAAATACTCACCTTCTTTGACTAAATTAGACACTTGAACAGCTGATTTCTTTAATGATAAATGTTGTTATGTTTGTGTGTATAATGTATTTAGAAGTGTGTCATGACGGGACACTGTAGTGTTGGCTGTCTCTGTCTCTGGCTGAAAGCTTAAAAGTCTGTTGCACCTGTGGCCACGCCCAGCAGTGATGTCACAGTGTGCCGACACACTCACATCTTCATCGCTGCTGCCAGGTGAGAAGTTAAAAATCATCATAGCAGTTTAAAGGTCACACCTCAAGAGGAGTTTCACTGGTTCAGCCTGATAAGACTGTTTAGTACCACGTTCTGTTAACACATCGTTATGAAGGGTTTATAAGCTGTAATTACTCACTTATCAACAGTTAATAAGTCATATACTAATGATTAATAGATCAGTTATAAGACAT
>NW_019486712.1:0-547 GCF_002814215.2 Seriola lalandi dorsalis | reverse complement strand
GTCTTTTTTAATTCAAGCCCACTTCAAAATCTCTTTTTCTCCTTCTCCCTTATCGGCTTAGATTTTATTGCATTCCTGTCCATGCTAACTTGAGCTGTCATTGAGGTAACTGAGTTTATTTACATTCAGCTTAGTTAACTGTGCTCCTGCAGGGAACACAGGTCTCTTTAAGTCTGGTTCTTATCCAATAATCGAGCCCTACTCCATCTATAGCTGGAAAGGTTTCCCCAGCAAAATTCTTACATTAGAAACATTTCTGTTATTGTACAGTGAACATTTTGAAATTTAAAGGTCCCATATTTTACACTTTTCCAGTGTTTTATTAGTTAGTTTTGATATAATTGTAAAAAACCATCTCAATGTAGTTTTATATCTCCCTCTGGCTTCTCTCTGGGGCTCTAGTAACATCAGGTCTGTCAGCCAATCAGAGGAGAGGAAGCTCTGAGCCTCTCTCCTGATTGGCTGACTGATTTCTGAGTGAAAATTTAGCAGATTTCAGATAAACCCTTGGAGAAACCAAATCCTGGGAGGATAGATGGTGGGTCCA
>NW_019486711.1:0-547 GCF_002814215.2 Seriola lalandi dorsalis | reverse complement strand
CGAATGTCCCGTGTTTAATCAGGTTCAGACAAACTGTGTCTGTCTGTCTGTCTGTCTGTCTGTCTGTCTGTCTGTCTGTCTGTCTCTCTGTCTCTCTCTCTGTGTCTCTGTCTCTCTCTCTCTCTCTTTCTCTCTCTCTCTCTCTCTCTCTCTCTCTCTCTCTCTCTCTCTCTCTCTCTCTCGCGCTTGTGATTGGTTCAGACTGAGTGCTGAGCTCTGATTGGTCCGTTCCGTCCAGGTGCAGTCATGGCAGAGGGGTCAGTGATGCAGGTGGGACCGTCTGTGGACTCACAGTAAGTGTTCATGGCGCTCTACAGAAGCCCAGAGGGGACAAAGGTGTCTCTGTATTTATTTTTTCTGTCTGATGCTTTTATTAAAAAAAAACATTAAACTCATGAGACACAACCTTCCTCTCTGTTGCTCCTCGTACTGACGTCACTCTCACTGTAAACTTGCTGGGAAACGTTCAATAGTCTGACTCCTCCACGTGTTTCCCGATTGGCTGCAGCACAGCCGATCAGAGTGGGACACACCTGAGCGGAAGGAT
>NW_019486710.1:0-547 GCF_002814215.2 Seriola lalandi dorsalis | reverse complement strand
TGTATCAGACCACACAGGTACAGTTCATCAGTTTTTATCTTTCTGTTGTTGAATGAGATGAACATGAATCATCTTTGTCTTTCTTTGATCCTCTTTCCTGTCTTACCTTTCACTCTCTTTACTCCTTTCTTTCTTCCATGTTTTTATGTACAACAAAGTCTTCTATTCCCAGTGTCCAGTGTTACCACATGGTACTGACAGTGGTGTAATTATGTGGGTGTGCGCTTCATATAAGCAGGTTTCTTACACATTTTTTATTTTCCTTCATGTTTTTTGTATTTTAAGTTTGAAATAAACAAAACAAAAATAAAATGAAAAAAAATAAAATTTTTTATTTAAAAGATTAGAGTGGAAATTCAAACCGTTATATAACATATTACCACAGAGGCCTGTTCTGGTCAGTGCATCTCAGTCACTAGTCCACTGTGACATTACTATAATTGCTTCTTACTATAAAAGACACTATAGCTCATATTAAGTTACAGTAACTATGACCCACTGTAGATGGTGTTTAACATGTAGACCTTGTAACACCATTAATTTGATG
>NW_019486709.1:0-547 GCF_002814215.2 Seriola lalandi dorsalis | reverse complement strand
GTATGAATGTGATAAAATCTGTTGCATAAGAGAAGATGTGTAAAGTCATAATGTGAGAACTGTATATATATATATTATATAAACCAGACATTTAATACCTAATCTGTTCCTCCAGTATTAAATACTAAACTCTAAATGCTCCCACAGCTCAACCCAGCAACCCAGCAACCCAGCAGATAAGCGACAGCTCTGTGGTGCACAGCGGTCTGCAAAGTTAAATATTTGGCAGTTGTGGAATCATTGTGTCACTGGGAGTTTTGGGGAGTGCCGGTTGAGGATGTCACATTTTATATTGTGTAGTGTCATCACGCCCCGTCCTGCCGAGTAGCAGTGTGGAAACATCACCTTGGGCACCCGACAAGACATTCAGCAACACACTCACCCTGCAGTGTAATGCATCAGTCTGAGTCTGCTTCATTCAACCCTCACCCTCCCCCCACCCCTCCATCTCTCCTCATAACTGCTGGCAAAACTGCCAGTGGCCTCTGCTTCACAGTTCAGTCTGTCCCAAAGATCAGATCCACCGAACACTGAGGAGACTGAGACA
>NW_019486708.1:0-547 GCF_002814215.2 Seriola lalandi dorsalis | reverse complement strand
TGTCAATTATAAAAACAATGATGTCAGTGAAGTGAACCATACTAGTTCTGAACCTAGTTCATCTCCTCCACTGACTCTTCAGAGGCACAGTTTTTATATAAAACTACAAATATCTAAAATTACAGAGAAAAGAAACCACAACAAATAAAAACACTGAAGTCAAACCTCTGTGTCCTGATCCAACATTTAAATAAAGTTTAAATAAAGTTGTTGTTTCAGATGGAGAACTGAACGTGCTGGAGGATATTCTGACTGAAGCTCCAGACCAGGATGACGAGCTGTACAACCCTGAGAGTGAGCGAGACGTCAGCGACAAGAAAGGTACTGGTGTTACTGGTTGTTCTACTGGTCCGGCCTCTGAAACCAGTGGATCATACAAACACCTGCTGTTGTCCTGTATCACATCTAAATCCTTCTGTCTGTCAGGAACAAAGAGGAAGAGCGAGCGCTCTGACAGCCATGATCTTAAGAGGCTCCGCCCCTCGTCAGGCCACGCCCCCTCCAGATCGTCGTCCACCAATAAGAGAGCCCCAGGCCCGCCTGTCGT
>NW_019486707.1:0-634 GCF_002814215.2 Seriola lalandi dorsalis | reverse complement strand
CACACACACACACACACACACACACACACACACACACACACACACACGTGCTGGAGAACTCGGTGACCCTCACGGCTGTGGTTACCATTCTAAACATAAACAGTGAGCTCAGGGGTCATTGTTCAGCTGACCTCCTCAGCTCTCTGAGGCGTTTCTTTTCATTGGCTGCAGTGAAACCAACAGTCAGATGCACTGACATTAACTTTTAATGATCATACACACTGTGTGTCGGAGCTGTGAGGCTCTGACTGAAGAGGGGACTGGAATATACTCGAACCTGTCAGTGAGGAAACAAACTGCCAAAAACTATTTCACTCACACAGTTAAATAACAACACACAACACTGAAAGTGATGTTCTTCAAATTACATTCAAAAATCAAACATATTCTTATTCATTTCAACCTCTTCCAGTTTATAACTATTATTAATATTAGTATTATTGACCTAGTGATTTTGTGGGTTGTAGGTCTGATTGTGGTTGTGGTTGTGGTCCCTGTGGTTGTGGTTGTGGTCCCTGTGGTTGTGGTTGTGGTCCCTGTGGTTGTGGTCCCTGTGGTTGGGGTCCCTGTGGTTGTGGTCCCTGTGGTTGTGGTTGTGGTCTCTGTGGTTGTGGTTTCTGTGGTTGTGGTCCCT
>NW_019486706.1:0-825 GCF_002814215.2 Seriola lalandi dorsalis | reverse complement strand
AAAACTCTATTCTATGAAATTACAAACAAAAAATCACTCACAAGGAGGTTACAAAAACTACTATAAACTTGACAAACAAAAAACTCTATTCTATGAAATTACAAACAAAAAATCACTCACAAGGAGGTTACAAAAACTACTATAAACTTGACAAACAGAAAACTCTATATTCTATGAAATTACAAACAAAAAATCACTCACAAGGAGGTAAAGACGAAGTATAAGGCAAAGACAAGGCAAGGCAAGGCATGGACTGTGATAGGAAGCTGGGGTGCACGACTGGAACGAGACACTCTGGCACAAGACAAAGGGAGACGCAGACTATAAGACACATTAGGGCAAATGGGGAACAGGTGGACACAATCAGGAATCAGGGAAGACACAGACGGGTGACACATGAGGAAGGGCAAGTGACCTGAAACGAGAGGAGAGTTAACCTTTCAAAATAAAACAGGAAATGACAAGACATGGAGACAGGACAAACCCAAACTTGACCTCACCGTGTGACACATATATATATATATATATTAGCAGTCTATTTGTATTTGTTGTTGCAGTTGATTGCATTATGTTGTGTTGTTGTGTCCAGACCCCTGTATCTACTCTGTCATTATTAACATATCTAGTGTTATAATAAGTCCTGCCTGAATAATCACAATCAGTATGGTTTATAATTACTTTTATTACATCAGTTTACACAATGAAGCACTTCCCTCTTCCTAAACTGCAGATATCAAAAATAATATGGGTGGAGGATGCTTCCTACCTGAGCAGGTGAGGGGGGGGGGACAGCAAGCCCAAGGGGCAGAATGGTTGTTGGTCAGG
>NW_019486705.1:0-547 GCF_002814215.2 Seriola lalandi dorsalis | reverse complement strand
CTGTGTCTGTGGGCCACCAGGTCCCTGACTGTGTCTGTGGGCCACCAGGTCCCTGACTGTGTCTGTGGGCCACCAGGTCCCTGACTGTGTCTGTGGGCCACAAGGTTCCGGAGGTTCTTCAAAGGGCTCAAGTCAGATTTTTAAAGGCTTTTTAAGAGTTTATTTTCTCTCTTACTAAATCCAGAGCTGGAACAATTAGTCGATTAATTGACAGAAAGATAATCTGTATTTTAATTTTGATTGATTGTTCCATTTTTTCCAGCAGAAAACTTCTCTTTCTAGCTTGTCAGATGTGAGACGTGTGTTTTGTATCATTGTAGATGAGTTATCTTTGGATTTTTAACTGTTAATTCATTTTCAGTCGGTTTGGGCCCTGACTAATTAAGGGCATTTTTCACATTTTTGTACATTTCATAGAGCAAAGAATTGATCAAAGAATTGAAAAAATAATATAGCAGTAGTTGCAGCCCTTTAATTCTGATAGACATTATATCAGTCTTGTTACCTTGTATGTGTGTGTGTGTGTGTGTGTGTGTGTGTGTGTGTG
>NW_019486704.1:0-547 GCF_002814215.2 Seriola lalandi dorsalis | reverse complement strand
TAGCCCCTAAATCCATTGGCTTTCCACTGAAGGGTGAGGAGTCAACCTTAGCTTCGTCTTCAGCCTTTGTGGGTGAGCTTGAAATGCTTTCTTTCATAGTTGGCTTCCCTTGACTGTTAAAGCCATATCCAGCCATAGAAACCATAAATTCAGGCCTGTTTGAGCCAAATATTTCACTGATTGGACTTTTTACTTCCTTCTCAGACTTCTCTTTGGCACCTTTCTCCATATCAGAATCAATAGCACCTTCATCCTCCTCCTCCTCCTCCTCCTCCTCCTCTTCTTCATCCTCCTCCTCATCCTCATCAACTACTTCATCATCATCATAGTCCTCCTCATCCCTTGCTGTTAGTTTGCGCATATCGACCTCCAAACACGCTCCTTTCTCACTGAAGCTTGTGGCAGCAGGTTTATCTACATCAAAAGCTGCCAATGAAGAGTAAGTCTGGGGCTTTGTACTGTCAGTCGTGCCTGTAAAAGAGAGAGAGTCTTTTTCTGATAAAGAAGTGGACAGTGCCTCAGGTCTATCAGTCACTGAAGGGAATCG
>NW_019486703.1:0-547 GCF_002814215.2 Seriola lalandi dorsalis | reverse complement strand
ACAGACAGACAGACAGACAGACAGACAGACACACAAACACACAGCTGGACAGACAAACCAGAACAGTACCTCTTCTCGCCAGGTCCCTGGCCGTCTCTTTGCCTATACCAGTGTTGGCTCCGGTGATGATGACTGTTTTTCCATCAAGCCTCTCCTGAGATGACCAGCGGTTACAGCACACACTACTGAACATCAGACACAACAATTAAAGCACAGAAAAACATGTGAATCACAGAGAACATATAGCAAGTAGTATTTCCATTCATAATAAGTATTTTGTAAAAGTTTCAGTCCCTGCTGTCAGTAATCTGTTTCATTCAAGAACGTGATCCTTTGTGGAATTTTCCACTAAAGTTTAGAAATGTGGAATTCTGCTGAGGGAAAAAAATCAAACATGCCAAATATGATCCATCAGTTGAATTGACAGAGTGATTACAGTGAATCTTTAACAAAAAAATACATTTTGTGACATTTCAGCCTCAGTATACCCTGTCTATATATATATATATATATATATATATATATATATATATATATATATACAGTA
>NW_019486702.1:0-547 GCF_002814215.2 Seriola lalandi dorsalis | reverse complement strand
TGCCCGTGTTGGCACAGAGAACCTGATCCTTCACCATGAAAAATCAACTTGCTATAACTCCAGTATGCATTGTCCAAACTTTCCCCAAACGATATAGGTTTGATAAGAGTTGCGCCCTGAAAAGAATCTGCATGCTCATATTTATTAATACTCATAGCGCCACCTAATGGAAATATGACATATAATATTTTACAATTTCAGCAGGTGGACCAAACCCTCACCAAAGGTGGTCAAAACATTTGAAAACAAGAAGTTACTCTTGAGTGGCAATCATCATTTATTTACAATTTCAATGTCTGCTCTACACGTGACATACAAACACATGATGTCATGACAGCTGCAGATCTGTATTACGTTTGTGTGCTTGTGTGCTGTTATTACGTTGGCAGCTGGAGGTCTCTGTTCAAACCTCCCATAGAGAAATGCACTGCAGATCTCCAGTGCAGGGTAGTGCATGGGGCTGTGGCTACAAACAGACATGTGGCATATATAGACCATAGAGTAAGAAGTCATTGTGTGTTTTGTCAAGCTGAGGAAACTTTACATC
>NW_019486701.1:0-547 GCF_002814215.2 Seriola lalandi dorsalis | reverse complement strand
TATTATAATAATTATATTATAATATACTATATATATATATATATATATATATATATTATACAAGGTTTGTCACAACATACTTAAATGAAGCATTGTGAGATACCCAGGCCTATAAATCATATTCTCTATAACAGTGTCCGACCTTCTTCACTATGAGCTGCTCATGTCTTATATTACACTCATCTCCAAACCAAATCAGATCCAGATGATCATTTAATAAGTTATCAAATATCAACATCCAGAACTCAAACTTCACACACTTCATTTTCCTAAATGTAAACAAACAAGGGCTTAAAATAATCCACAGATTAACTGCAGGACAGATGTTAGGGCCACACTGAGGAAAAGCTGAAATTTAGAGAATAAAGTCGTAATTTTGACGATAAAATTATAATAAAGAATAAAGTCGCAATTTTTACGAGATATAGTCAAAATATTTCAAGAAAAAAGTGCTAATTTTAAGTTCTGTGTTATTTTAGAGGGAAATATCAGAAGCTTTAAGTTGTGCTTCAGGTTTCACACGTCAGGAGAATATGATTGAGGAGTG
>NW_019486700.1:0-547 GCF_002814215.2 Seriola lalandi dorsalis | reverse complement strand
TATGCATTAAAAAGTCTCAAAGCAAAACAGATGAAATAAATACAACCCTATAATAAAATATAAACCTTAAATGCCATCCATCTCCCAGTTCCCCCTCATGATGTGAGCTCTTATTGTGATATAACTCTGATGTGTGCAGCAGGTCCACCAGGCTGTTGTCAGCAAAATGCAGTTGGCTGCTCTCAAGCTTTCCATGACATATAGTCTTGTTCCTCTGTAGAGATTTAGTACGACTACACTAGAAGTGTTGTCTTGAGTGAACTTAGTATTTTGCCTCCAGCAGTGTAAGCAACTTTCTAAAGCCACTGCTTTCATCTACAGAAAATGGCTGTCTGCGGCTGTTTCTTCTTTCTAGTTGTTGAAAATGATTTCAGAAGTGCTTTTTGGTCCTGTGGCAGTTTTTTTTACTTTTTTTTTCCAGTGTGTCCTTTTCCTTTGTCAAGTCTTGACGGTAGCAGAGGAGATGAGTGCCCATGTTAGCTCTTGTGTAGGTCATTGTCTTCATCTTGTCAGCAATTCGTTATTTTCTCCTCATTTAACAGTAAAC
>NW_019486699.1:0-547 GCF_002814215.2 Seriola lalandi dorsalis | reverse complement strand
TTGTTCCATCTGTGTAACCAAAAACACTACAACAAAAATCCCTTAAAGAATTGAAGTGCATTTCAGAATATTGATTTAAAGCTGCTTTAACAAATACTTGTTAACAGTGTGTCAAATCACTGTGTGGTGAAAGATATTGCTCCTATTGACGAATCATCAGAGGATTACTGTTAGCTCTACACACTGTTTTAACTCCTTTCAGTTCATTGTTTTGGTTTTACGCCCTGTAACATTACAGTTTTGGTCACATCCTGCACAAGTCATTCTGTTTTCAGCAGCAGCAGCAGCTGCTGTTTTAGCTGGTGAACATAGTGGAGCACACACAGTAGATCCCTCAGGACTCCCTGAGACCCATTATTAGGCAATTGTTTCCTTATATTTCTTTTCCTTTTAATTATTCCATAATGTAACATAATATCTTATGTATCTCTTTGACGTTTTCCGCAGGCGGCCAAAAATGAATTAATGTGGGTTTAAGAATAAAAACTAAAATTGATGAATGAAAAATTATATTAGTTATAGCAACTGTAAACTTTAAATTTTTTTT
>NW_019486698.1:0-547 GCF_002814215.2 Seriola lalandi dorsalis | reverse complement strand
CCCCCTTCAGTCTGAAAAATCTGCTATGGAAAAAACATATTGATGTTGTGTTCTGTGATGTTTGTCATTTGTACAGAAAAAAAGACAGAATCCTTGTTTTTATTATCTCTTTCTGTACATTAATTGACCATGTCAGGTCATATTTTGTAAAGATTTTTGTTAATCTGTATGACAGTTATGATCCATTTGGACCTGTTTGCCTGCTGTAAACCTGGATATGTTTTGGTATCAGTTTAAGTGTTTTGGGGAACGACCCCTCTTCCCTTTGGAGGAAATGACAAGGAAGAGTCAGTGACATCCTCCGAGTCAGAAAATGGGGTTTGGCACCTGCTGTGCCACCTTATCAGCCACAATGTATTCTCACTATGAGTGTGTTTCACCCCAATTTCCTGATTCACTGTGATGTTAATAGATATTTCTCAACAGAGAGGTCCAGTGGGGCTAGCCTGTGCCAGATCTACCTGAAGATTTCACTGGTGCGGCTTTACAATTAAATTTAAACTGAAATCCCGATGGAAGAAGACCTTATAAAATATGCTGAAAAAAA
>NW_019486697.1:0-547 GCF_002814215.2 Seriola lalandi dorsalis | reverse complement strand
ATTATTACATCATTGCTAAATTATTATATTATAACTACATTATTACAATCAATCAATCAATCAATCAATCAATCAATCAATCAATCAATCAATGTAGCTAATCAATAAAACTCAGATTCAATGAGATGTAAAGAGTCAAATGTTTGACTGACTTTTGAGCAGGCTTTGCAGGGGGAGGATACGACATGGCAGGTGGAGGTGCGGTCTCCTGGTTCTGGGTCTCTGTGTGGTATTTCCTGCGAACTGGTTTCTGTGGAGCCTGACTGTGACAAACACCAGCCACGTCCTGGAGGAAAGGTAACAGAAATAAAAAGGTAAAGGTAACAGAAATGAACCTCCACACTGCAACAGAGACACAGACAGGACCCTCACATATCTGGGTGAGGGGCTCAGACCTGTTTTGAAGCATTTGTCAAGTCTTCTGTGCTTGGACCAAATTTAGATTGTAGACCCTGTTCCTCAGGTTTTACACTGCTCTCCTCCTGCAACACAGACAAAACCAAACACATGACACATACATGTATGCTATACAAAAAAAAAAAAAAAA
>NW_019486695.1:0-547 GCF_002814215.2 Seriola lalandi dorsalis | reverse complement strand
AACAGAACCACAGAACAGAACCACAGAACAACAGAATAACAGAACAACAGAACCACAGAACAATAGAACCACAGAACAACAGAACAACAGAACAGAACCACTGAATAACAGAACAACTGAACCAAAGACCAACACAACAGAACCACAGAACAACAGAACCACAGAACAACAATCTTTTATAGTGAGTTCAGACCTGTGATTTACATTGATCCTGGTCACGTCCATCGTTTCCCTTCATCATTAGATGAAACCACGGCCACTAACATTTGACAAAAGCTGCCTCCATGCTGACTCAGAGGTGGGCGGAGTTTCATCTGGTCAACACAGGAATCTGCATCAGACTGAGGTCAGGAAAGATCCTGAGCTGGTTTTCTTCACCTATCTGAGGTCTCCCTGCAGTGTAACAGCCAGGTGATACTGGAGGTCAGAGGTCAGCTGATCTGAACCTGATGTTCAGGTGAGTCGAGGAAGCTGGGAAATATCTCACCGTGTGTGTGTGTGTGTGTGTGTGTGTGTGTGTGTGTGTGTGTGTGTGTGTGTGTCCATG
>NW_019486694.1:0-547 GCF_002814215.2 Seriola lalandi dorsalis | reverse complement strand
TGTGTGTGTGTGTGTGTGTGTGTGTGTGTGTATGTGTGTCATCTCAAACCAGAGCTGCTGGGAAAGTCCCCTTAGCTTTAATGATATTGTAATGTGACCAGAACTCAGATTCTCAGAAACATCACTCAAGAACACAAGTTCAATGATCAGTTTTATCATTTTATTGCCATGAATAAATGAATAATCTTCACATTATACATTCAACAGGCATGTTTGTGTGTTGGCATGGTGATGGTTTAAATTTCTGAATACAAGAACTAGTGTTAAGAAGTTAGGAAGTGTGGTTAAAAAAGTGTGGTTAGTTGCATGTTGTGTATTTATAGGCCATTTTCAAACCTGTTCAGCCACCAGACCAGGACTTCTAATTAACCACACTGAAAACTTTCTGTCACTGCTGTCAGAAAGATCAGTTTTCCCGACTCCAAACACCAAAATGTTTAGGGGGGTGATTTATTATTCATCTACTCTGATGAAGTTTTCAAAAACTTCAATTTTCATCTCTTATTTCCCCATGCAACTAGTTTAAAGTCGATGTCATTTGAGAGGT
>NW_019486693.1:0-589 GCF_002814215.2 Seriola lalandi dorsalis | reverse complement strand
GTCACTGAGCTTGTTTTCACGGGGGACAGCACGTTCTGGGTTTGGCTGTTTGACGGGTTTTGACGTTGAGGTCGAAGGTGTTTTGAGGATGTGCTTTTGTGAGATGTGCTTTTATCAAAACTTGGCTTCTTCCGTTCCTCCAAAATCTCATCCAACACTAATAAGAAACATGATATTAGTAAATACAATCCAACTAGATATCTCTGTATGTACTATCTGTTGCCTTTAACAGTTTTCTCACCATAAATACTGTTATGGATTTTGCTCTCTTCATTCTGGCTGCGCCTCAGATCCAGAGTTTGCTTCACTGAGTCTAAAAGCCCGAACATCTCACACAAGGAATTAAGCATGATGGCATCTGACAAAAACAAAATAATCAATCGTCAGCTACAAGTCCTGAATGATTAATATCATTCTTTATCAATTTATACAGAACAAATTGTGCAGGATCACTTAGCAAAAAATCTATATCCATGAATTTAGCTAGTGGATTTGATTTATATATATATATATATATATATATACACACACTTTTTTCTTTTTTTTTTTTACTTGACTGACATTTGACTAAATTTAAAGCAATTCTTTT
>NW_019486692.1:0-547 GCF_002814215.2 Seriola lalandi dorsalis | reverse complement strand
GGACACATGACTCACTGGAAACATTCAGCTGTCTTCTGTTAGTTTTAGATTTATGTAGATTGTAGGTAAAAAAAAATAGATCTGATTTTTAAAAGATGAACCTCTTTGTTCTTGGTCTCCGGCTCGTTTGCCAGCTCTTCTTCTAGTCTCGCCTTCTCTTGCTGGAGCTTGAGGAGTTCATCTTGTTTGGTTTCCATCTGAGAGGAAAGAGAATGAGGAAAGAACAGGTGAACATATTTTCATTATTGAGGCATTTGAGTGATAGGAAAAAGAAGGGGCTATTAGTCTCATAATGTCTGATGCTTCTTCGTTCTGATTCTCGGAGGATTGATATTTCTGTTAATTAAACCGAACAACATGCAAGAGATCTAGAAAATTCAGAGTGCAGTGTCTTGACACAGAGAATCAGGAGTGAGTCTAAGATATGATAAATACCACTTCATTCAGTGTTACACAACTAAAGGGAGTTTTAAAGGAAAGCTGAACAAAAAACTTGAGCTGCAGGAAAGAAATCTTTCATGTAAAAAACAGAAATGTGAACCTCCTT
>NW_019486691.1:0-547 GCF_002814215.2 Seriola lalandi dorsalis | reverse complement strand
TGCTCAAACACCATGTTCAAGATAATTTCATGTAAAAGAGCATACATGTGATTTTCTCCCATTTTCATTTTGAGGCCGATATTGACAGAAGATGCTGCATGTTTGATTCATGAGCCAAACCAGCGGACGAGATCATAGCGTTAGCTTCACTGCAGGTGAGGTCAACAATTAAAGAGAGAAACCACGCACGCCACGCACGCCACGCCACGCACGCCACGCACGGCGGGAGAGTTGTGTCTCAAAATAAGCAGCAACATGTTTCACCAGCGGCTTCACCGAGGTCACCGTTTCTCTTTTTCCAAATGTCTGACAGGTGAAACACCAGCGTCAGACGCCAGGTGAGCTCTGACATCACGCTGGAGAAAAAAAACATAAAAACAAAAAACAGACAAAAAGGCCAAAAGTATGTGGACACCCGATCAACCCAATCAAAGTTTCCTGTTAGCATAAAATAGCAAACGTAAGTTTGAATGTTGAATGTATACCAACGACTAAAAGACCCGAGCGTGACCAACACTGTGGTGAAGCTGCAGTTAATGATTATATT
>NW_019486690.1:0-547 GCF_002814215.2 Seriola lalandi dorsalis | reverse complement strand
GTGCTTTTCAGTGCCAGTGACAGCTATTCACTTTAGGAGAGAAACGTTTCACAGTCTGCACATGAACTGTGACATTATGATTATCATATTAGATTAGTAAAATGCTTTTGTATGTAAATCAGGGGCTGTGCTGCTGTGGGGGACTGCAGTCAGCAGAAGGCTGATGTTAAAAGCAAACTGAGTGTTTTAGAAGAGAGACTAAAAAAACAAACAAAAGGGAAACAAAGTGCTTAATTAATGTAATTTTAAAAAACAAAACCAAAATATGACCTCAGTCATCTTGAAAACAAAACACTATCGATACCACTGAAAATGTTAAAAGTGGCAGTTGCTTTGACAACACAGTAGAAATGAAGAAAACCAGATTAGTAGTGACGTCGTTCGTATCGATTTTTCAAGAAAGTGTTCAGCACCTACTGTAACAGTCTTGTCATTGTACAATGGAAAAGTGCAGGTGACAGATCTATTTGCAAGGCAGTCATTAAAAACAAGCCACATGCAGCCAGCTGTACATCTATGTTTTTAAATTGCTCACAAGCTGCAGATG
>NW_019486689.1:0-548 GCF_002814215.2 Seriola lalandi dorsalis | reverse complement strand
CATTTTTTCTCTTCTCCCTCTCCTCCAGGTTCATCCTCGCCCGCAAGTGCAGAAAACTATCAGGGCTGACCAAAGAGGAGAGGTGGGCGACGACGACACAGCTGATTAACTCTCTCACATAAAGCTGCAGGACGGGTTTAATCCAAACTCTTGTCTCTCTGGTTTCAGACTGAAGAAGATCTGTGAGATCTACTCCAGGGTGCTGGGCTCAGAGGAGGCGCTGCACGTGAGTGTGGCTGTTTCTTTCAGCTCCATTTACAATGACAAGTGTTTTCACTCGGTGGCTGCACACGAGCGGGAAACGGTTTTGGCTTTGACAGCCGGCCACTGTGAGCTGTCATGTGCATATTTAACGGGGGCTTTTATGTTGGTAAATTTGTTCATTCATGTGTTCACCTGTGTGTTTCAGCCGGTGCACTATGAGGAGAAGAACTGGTGTGAGGAGGAGTACTCTGGGGGCTGCTACACAGCCTACTTCCCCCCAGGAATCCTTACCCAGTACGGCAGGTGAGTCACACACACACACACACACACACAGACACACACAC
>NW_019486688.1:0-548 GCF_002814215.2 Seriola lalandi dorsalis | reverse complement strand
ACACACACACACACACACTGATCGCACCTGCATTTAGGAGGATTTGAGGGAGCCTGAGTCTGCAAACCCAGCATCCGGTTTTCCTTTAATTACAAGCCAGGCCATTATAGGGGATAGAGTGACTATTTCCTGTTCCCCATGGGCAATCTGGAAGGCTACAAATTGAAGATGATTCTTACACATGGCCTAGATTCCGCCTGCAGTCAAATTCCCCTCTGCCCCATGTAACAGCTTATCATTGTGCAATAACAATGTCAGAGAATAGTGCACCTGACGCTCAGCCCATCCTCCCTCCAGATTCTTGTTATCTATCATCACGCTGTGGTCTCTCTCTCTCTCTCTCTCTCTCTCTCTCTATCTCTCTTTCTCACAGAAAAGGCAAACACCTGGATTGGCGTGAGTATGATTGAGATTCCTCGTCTCATATTAGACAGAAATTGTTACGCACAGCCTACAAACCTTCTCTGACTCGTAACAAGGTGGCTTGATAAAAGGATATATTAAACTCGTCTTTAAAAGGAATAATAAGAAATCTGCAGCGGCCATTC
>NW_019486687.1:0-548 GCF_002814215.2 Seriola lalandi dorsalis | reverse complement strand
CGTGCTGCTGTCTGCATGTGTCTTTCACCGTCTCACCTTATCAGCTTGTAAATAAGTCTCTGTCTCTATTGCTCAGCTTACACAATATATTGTTTGGCTGTGCTGTGTTAGAGAGGGCAAGAGAACACACAGTCTGCCTTCACTGTAACACAGCACAGTGGAGAAGTGTTCCTACATTCACATCTCTCTCTCTCTCTCTCTCTCTCTCTCTGTCTTTGATTGTTTTCTGTGAGCTTCTGCAAAGCCTGCTCCTTCTCATTATAAACATACTTAGTGTTGTAAAAGTAATTAACCTTGATCCGTGTCTCAAACTTTGCTGTGTGCCGCTGGGTCCTTGAATCTGGGCCTGGGAAGTCCTTGAAAAATCGAATTGAAGTTGCTGTTTAATAAGGTGTGCGAACCCTGGATACTGAACAGATCAGAGATCAGTCTTGTGCTGCTGGTTAATGCACAGGCATTTATTCAGTGTTTTTAACAACTATAAAAAACAAAAATCAATTAACTCATTATTTTCATGTCAGATTTGAGCTGGTATTCAAATGTTCTAA
>NW_019486686.1:0-548 GCF_002814215.2 Seriola lalandi dorsalis | reverse complement strand
TAGATAGATAGATAGATAGATAGATAGATAGATAGATAGATAGATAGATTATCCCCTAGGGGAAATGCATGTTAATGTAAAGTCTGAAAAGAGGGCGAGGTGCAGACGCTCTGCAGATGCTCTCAGACCTATTGAATTACAATATGCTGAAAGATGATTATGGAATTTTTGACCCATTGACATAAAATATTTATGCCTTCCCCAGCTTTAAAAGTGTTTTTCCGGATCCAGATATCCAGATACATCACACATCACACATCCATAGTGGCAGCTGCTGAAGTCTGTGGACAGTGAGGTCTGCGGAATAAAATGGACATTATTTCATGGACATTTTTTATTTACATATTTCTTTATTTATCTACCTCTCATTTTTTATTATGAACTGGAATCCTGTGTATTTTGTCTTTTTGTATTATACTCTGTTTTATTGTCTTTAACTTAGCTGCTATAAAATTTTAATCTATCTATCTATCTATCTATCTATCTATCTATCTATCTATCTATCTATCTATCTATCTATCTATCTATCTATCTATCTATCTATCTAT
>NW_019486685.1:0-646 GCF_002814215.2 Seriola lalandi dorsalis | reverse complement strand
GAAACAATTAGCCTATTCATTCGACCATTAGCCCTCGGAGTCCGACTGACGGCTAACCTAACAGCAGGACATCTCCTTATCCAACTAATCGCCACAGCAGCGTTTGTTCTTCTCCCCTTAATACCCACCGTCGCCATCCTGACAGCCGCTGTATTATTCCTACTCTCTCTTTTAGAGGTTGCCGTAGCTATGATTCAAGCCTACGTCTTTGTTCTCTTACTAAGCCTCTACCTACAAGAAAACGTCTAATGGCCCATCAAGCACATCCTTATCACATAGTCGACCCAAGCCCATGACCCCTTACAGGTGCCATTGCCGCCCTGCTAATAACATCAGGCCTAGCAATTTGATTCCACTTCCACTCCGTGCTTCTTATAACCCTCGGCACCATCCTCTTAGTTCTTACAGTGTGTCAATGATGACGAGATGTCGTGCGAGAGGGCACATTCCAAGGTCACCATACGCCCCCAGTTCAGAAAGGCCTTCGATACGGAATAATCCTTTTCATTACATCAGAAGTTCTTTTCTTCCTCGGGTTTTTCTGAGCCTTCTACCACTCTAGCCTAGCCCCCACCCCCGAACTAGGAGGCTGCTGACCTCCGGCAGGAATCACCGCCTTAGACCCATTCGAAGTCCCTCTTCTAAA
>NW_019486684.1:0-584 GCF_002814215.2 Seriola lalandi dorsalis | reverse complement strand
GTGATATTCTAATTTTTGGAGATTTTCAATTTGAGGTTTTCATAAGTTGTAAGCCATAATCATCAAAATTATATCAAATGAAGGCTTGAAATATCTTGAGTTGCATGTTTTGAACCTATGTCATACATTAGTTTCACCTTGTAATTCTAATTGCTGGAATAAACGAACCTTTGCACGATATTCTAATTTTTTGAGTTTCACCTGTATATGACTCTGGATGAACAGGGATGTAATCTGAGACTAGTCTAGTAGCGGAGGCGTACAACCACAGAGGTTGGATTTAAGCTCTGTACAAAAATTTTATTTTTTTTTTAACTATATTTTTGTTGTATTAAGCTGATTCTGAATCTAGACTTTATGCTTGTTTTACATGTCTGCTGCACCTGTAACCACATCCAATAGTGATGTCAAGGTGTATTGACACACCCAGGTGTAACTGTAAAGTTCGACATCACTGATTTTCAGAAGCGGATTTACATTTTAAATTGTTGCACTGATTTCTCACTGATTTTCATATCCAGTCTTTATTTACAAATGTTTCCACCTCAGGCTTTTGTCTGGTCTCACTGTCTCATTGAGGCTTC
>NW_019486683.1:0-548 GCF_002814215.2 Seriola lalandi dorsalis | reverse complement strand
GTGTGTGTGTGTGTGTGTGTGTGTGGATATTACTGTAAACAGTGTTGGCTTCATCAAAAAGAAAATATTCATTTTGCTGATCACAGATTTCTAATCTAAACTCATGTCAATTCTCACTAAAATGCAAAAGTTGTGCGCTACTTATTTTCTAGTTATAATCATGAGCTCATTGAACTAACCTCTGAAAGCTCACTAACAGCTTGTTAAACATGCTCGTGTTGCTTTTTTAAGATGACTAACTGTAAGAGATGCTGCAGGATCAGGAAACTCAGTTTGTGTCAACTCAGACATCTCTGTACTGACAATAGGATCTGTACTTATGGTATTGTCAGCAGCAAGTATAAACGCTCTCAGAAACACACAAAACAAGTCAGTGGTTCTTTAATAAGTAAGCAGTGCAACTTGTCATGAGTGATGAATTGACAAAAACTGATGACACATTACCTTCACACCATCTTGTTGTTACTCATACTGTCTGTACCACAGTTGTGATTGCACCCATGTCTGTGATTTTCTTGCACCATGGTCTAACACTGGCCCGAGACGCC
>NW_019486682.1:0-548 GCF_002814215.2 Seriola lalandi dorsalis | reverse complement strand
CACACACACACACACACACGCTCATGTGAGCATATCAGCGAGAAAACCAATAAGCTGCAGTATAGCTCCCCTGACGATCGCCACCGCTGCTGCTTCATATCTGTACAGCCTGATTTACAGCAGCTGACATTTCTCTGCTCCACAGGTGACTCGCTGGTGTGTGGTCCGTCCAACACAGACGTCAGCAGCTGTAGTTTATTTCACATACGCACCTCTGCAGAAGTCATGGCATCACAAAAGCATTAGGAAAATAAATCCTTTCAGAATTAAATGATACATGACAAATTTATCAAAAAATTGCATGTCTTGTAAGATAGCATGTATTTTAATGTATTTTTCCTCATATGTGATGCAGATGAGATATATAATAATAATTAATAATTACAAATATCCGGCACGAAATTATGTAGCAACTTAACATCCAAGTCGTGTCCAAAACGTATTGACTGCTGTTTGCACTTACGCCCTATATCTACTATGTGGAAAACACTGAGTGAGTGAGTGAGTGACTGAGTGAGTGAGTGAACAAGTGGACAATCTGAACACAG
>NW_019486681.1:0-548 GCF_002814215.2 Seriola lalandi dorsalis | reverse complement strand
TCCTCATCTTCAGCCCTCACATTCTTTTCTTCTTTTTCCTCTTCTCCTTCACTTATTTCTTCATCTCTTCCTTCTGTAGCCTCCTCCTCTTCCTGCTCACTCCAGCATACTGTCTTCTCCTCCTTTTTCATTTCTCTCCTTCTCTTCGTCCTGTTCAGTCCTCAGCATTTTCATTTTTTACATTTCCTTTTCATTTTTAATCACTCCAGCTACTCTGGCCTGCAAGAGTCAAGATGTGAAAATTATTACATTTACAATTACATTACACTGTAGGGCCATGTAGCAAATAAGTATAAGAAATATAAATCACAGGCACACAAGCAGTTATGTTTAGATTACTTATTCCTATTGTATTTGCTATTTTCCCAGTTTGACAGTGAAGGATGTAGCCTGGTTTAATTTGTGCAGCCTCATTGCTGTGATATGTGAGAGTCAGTGGATTCTATAGTTCTGCTTAGCTAATCAAAATAAAAATGATCAATCTCCTAGCACTGACCCTGTCAGTTGTAACTTAACGCCCAAAATCACGATCGAGCGATTTCACTTTT
>NW_019486680.1:0-548 GCF_002814215.2 Seriola lalandi dorsalis | reverse complement strand
CTTGTTAGCTCATGAATTTGCAGTCAAGGTACTCATAAATTGTAGAAAAGGTGTCCACATCTCATAGAATTCTTCAGCTTTGCCTTTTACTATGAATGTTAGTTTTTCTAATGCCAAAGTGCAGGACATTTCTTTGATCCATTGTTTAGAGTTTGGTCTCTCACAATCCTTCCATCTTAAAGCTATTACTCGTTTGGCTTGTAAAAGACAAAAATTGATTTTCTTTGCATTTATGTGGCAATCTTCAGTGTATATATGTAGTAGTCAATTTATAAATCAGGCCAAGAACTTCTCTCCAGTATATTTGGAGCTTTTGACAGCGAAAAAAGGTGCCAGTTCTGTTATTACATTTGATACAACTTTCGGGAATATTAGGGTTGAAATGGTGCAGTTTGACAGGTGTAATGTATGTCCTAAACAACCATTTATATTGTAACAATCTGCATCTAGTGTTTATGGTTTGAGTTTGAGCCAAGAGGCATGCCTTCTCCCACTCTTCAACTGTGATGTCTAACTGAAGGTCATTCTTCCAGGCAGATAAATAAGAG
>NW_019486679.1:0-548 GCF_002814215.2 Seriola lalandi dorsalis | reverse complement strand
GAAAACTACAAATCCCAGTGGGGTTGATTTCCCAGAGTTCAGTGTTCACCTTCAGAGTATTGATCTTCTTCTTCTTGCACTATCATTCAGTATCTATGCAAACATCAGATTTCACCTTCAAACTGATAATCAATCACCGGCATTGATCAGGATAAATAATTATTGTTCCATGTTAATGTTCACTTCTGTTTGTTTTTGACATCAGAGGTTAGCTTGAAGCTAACACAGCCCATTGGTTTGAATGAGGAATACTAATAGTGCTAACAGTCTCTGAGACGTTAAACTGTCACTCTGTCACTTTAAACCTGCAGCTCCTCCTTGCTGCCATGGTAACCACGCTCCCCTCCCATTGGCCCGTTGGACGGTTGTTTTGATCATGTGACTGTTTGTATTTTTGTCTTTTTTCTGTTGAACTGACCAATCAGCTGCCAGCTTTCTCTGGAATAAAAAAAAACTGATGTTTGACCTTTGACCTCCCTGTCTCTGTGTGTGTGTGTGTGTGTGTGTGTGTGTGTGTGTGTAGCAGTGAGAGTGCGATAGTTAATCTG
>NW_019486678.1:0-548 GCF_002814215.2 Seriola lalandi dorsalis | reverse complement strand
TCCAGAAACAGTCAAAGAGGCGGGGAGTGTGTGGAGCTGATACTTCAGTACATGACGGTTTATGGCGAGTATACACTCACCCGCCTGTCACTCAAACAGGCCACACCCTCAAATGTACATAACTAAAATAAATGAAAAATAAATGGACATTTTAAGATGGGAGTCTATTGGGACTGACTCACTGTTGCAGCCAGACTCTAGTGGTCGTTAGAGGAACTGCAGCTTCTGGTTCTTCAGCGTTGATGCTTCACTTTGTTGGACACTTCACCAAAACATAAAATTATAAAAATTTAAAGTCACATTGATTTAAATGATAATTTTGTGTCTTACAATATAAATGTGTTTGTCCTGTGGGTAGGTGTATAACTACATTATAATACATTCACATCAGGTTATTAGTAGTTCACTGAAGTTCTTACAGTTACTCGTGTATTTCAGCACATCGACACGTTGTGCTCTCAGATGATTCATGTACAGTTGTTTTATCAGTTGTATTCTTCTGTTTCCATCATGACGTTGACCTCCCGGTGTTTTTCATATCTGTCTGA
>NW_019486677.1:0-2540 GCF_002814215.2 Seriola lalandi dorsalis | reverse complement strand
CACACACACACACACACACATACACACTGTAATACAAGCACACGGACACACACAAGCCACAATGACACATCCCAGTGAGAGTTTCAGCTTTTCTTGTGACAATAATAAAACCTAGAGCCAGGAAAAAAAAGGAGAATGACCAGCAGAAGACACGTGGACAGACAAAAACCTTGCTTTAAAAACCATCCTTTTGATCTTTTCCTTTCCTTCCTCTTCACTTACTCCCACATCTCCTTCTCTGTCACTCAGACCAGTGGATGGCATCTAATTAAGATGCGTTATCTTCCTAGTTTGTGTTTTGCGGTTATTTCAGTTTTCTGAGAGATGCAGGCACTGAAGCAGCTTTATTAGGCCAAGCTGCTTGGCCCAGAGGTCATAGGTGAGAGTGATTTGTTTGAATTATTTCCAGCTTGAATGCACCATCATTCTAGACATGCAGTGTTAGGACAGCTGGAGACCTTTGTGCCAATGGGAAAATGGGCGATTGATTATTTAGCATGTCAAACTCTGTTTACGCTGGAGCAGAAGGGTAATTATTTTGACAAGACTTTATTAGCAACGATAAGGTGATCACAGGATATTGCCATGACAATGTTAATGTTGGCATGTCAGTGAGGCTGTTGGTTCAACTGTGCACTTCAAAAAACATCTTAAGAATTTAATACTGAATATAAGTCGGAAAAACAAATGAAGGGTTCTCTCACTGTTTAAACACCAACTAATCGAAGTTATATGTAGAGAGAATCTGTAAAACAGGGATCTTTCTTTTTAAATATCATATATACATGTATGGGAGTGTAAAGTTAACAGAGGCTGCTAATTGCTCATTGCTCTAGAACAACGAATCAGCACTCCTTTTAAAACAGAGATCTCATTATATTGCCGTTAAGAAGATTGTTTGCACTGAATCAGACATAATGCCGCCCCAGTGTGTGATTTTTAAATAGCATCAGAGACGAGACATAGAATCAGAGGTGTTACATGTAACACAACAGTGTCGTCGCCCGGTCCCGCCATGCCACTTCTCCCTTTTATACAGACATTGTTTCGGCCCTAAAGGTGGAACAACAAAGCTCCCTATATGCAGAGCAGCAAGGTGCAATCAAGACACAACATTACCACCTTCAACAGGTTGTGTACAGAGGCAACTTACAGTAACATCAACATTAGCCTGCACAGAAGGGGTCCTTAATGGGTCTTATATGCAGCCATGCAGTTTCTAGACACTTCTGAGTCCACTGCTCGGTAAACACAAATGAGGATATGTGACTATTAAATTTATATATCTGGCCTTTATATTGTGATTGGCTTTTATGTGTTTAGGGATGTACCACAATTCAGTTTTAAATGATTTCACTTGTTAAACAGGGAGAGCAACTTCTTACAGGATTGAAAGGTACAGCAGAATGAATCAAGCCAAGTTTAAGGCTTATCGCTGCTGCTGACATGCTCCTGATGCACAGCAGACGTTTTGGTAAAGGTTACCCTGACAGACCCACTCATGCCCTGATCGTCTGAATGAACCATTGACACTCAAGAGCCAGACGGAGTGTTCCCTGCCTCATTAAGTGCCCACTTGATTTCCAGGGAAACCTAGAGAAGACAAGAACAAGGAAATCAGTCCAAACTGGTTATTTGAAGAGAAGAGTTAACGGTCCACAGTTAGTTCGTCTGTTGTCATTTGTTAAATGAGATGCAGATCGTGGCACCCGCCACTTAGACTTGTTCTCCTGCGTTGAAGGAAAGTAACATCATCATCTCAGACTAAACATGTGGACTATCTGAGAAAAGGTTAAAAATCAACTTTTTACACAAATGACATGGAAGAGACATGTACTGTGTCTACACTGTGTATTTTGGGAAGGGAAATTACCAACTTTCTCAGATGTTCCCACTGCCTTGATTACCCAAAAGCAATTGGCCCTCTTCCCTCACACACTGGCCTGCACCCTTTCCTTTCCTTTCCTTTCCTTTCCTTCCCTTTCCTTTCCTTTCCTTTCCTTTCCTTTCCTTTCCTTTCCTTTCCATCCTTTCCTTTCCTTTCCTTTCCTTTCCTTTCCTTTCCATCCTTTCCATCCTTTCCTTTCCTTTTCACCCACAGTATGTTTTGCTTCTTTGGGAAGGTCTGAGTTACATTTTCCCACACATTTTGTGTTGTCTCTCAGCACTAATAATTTGGCTGATTCGATTATCTCTGTTGTAAACTATCACAGATGTATTTAATGAATGTGCTCCTGATCTCACAGAAAGGGTCCTGCAGATGGAGAGACAGACAGGCCTGTAATTCTTCGTCTGTGTGCGGAATGATAATGATTTTGACCCTGGCCTTGGGTTAGCCTTGCCTTGCCTTGCTCAGTGACGGTTACCACTGAGCTCAAGACAGCAGGATAGACTGGCCGGCTCCATAGCCAGGCTAACCCATGTCTGGGCACACATCAGGGGGTGTGTGTGCTGTCCTGCCCTGCCCTTACCTCTATACTCTTTTAACCAGCTGCCTCCCTCCTGATGGACTGAAGGATTTATCATTAACATGCAAACTC
>NW_019486676.1:0-582 GCF_002814215.2 Seriola lalandi dorsalis | reverse complement strand
ATTAATATTTCCTTAATTTGTGATAGCCAATAAATTGATAAACAACCGAAATCTAACACATTTGGTGTCCAGCTCATGAGGTAGAGTACTGTTAACATAATGGTGCCGCCCGTGTGAGGCCGAGTACTAATGATTTCCAGTTACTAATAGAGCTCAGACCCAACATGGTAAAACACTAAAGGGACTTTTAAGGCAGCTTTTCTCTGACTTTTGTGAAAGAAGCATGATTTAAAAGGATAGCAGGACGTATATCATTTTGACTGAGAGCAATCCCTAAGCCAGGGGTGTGAAAAACGGCAAAAGAAAGAAGAAAAACAGCTGCCTCCCGGAAAAGAATAAATTGGGATTAGTCAAATCAGAGATGTCAAAGTGTCATTGTTCATGATGTCTGGGATCATCAGAATGTTCCAGTTTAAAAAGCACAAAAATCCTTGGCACGCAAACATCTAGTTGACCCTGACACAACCATCTAAAAATCATCAAAACAGACATTTTGTACGCACATAATCACTGAAAAAGAGCCTCACAGTAACAGTGGTCAGGGCATGTCTCTCTGCAGCTGACACAAAACCAAAAAAAAAA
>NW_019486675.1:0-548 GCF_002814215.2 Seriola lalandi dorsalis | reverse complement strand
ATATCTACTCCTAAAGCCATTTCTTGACTTCAGTTGCATGTTACAAACAGCAACTACAAGGCTTTTAACTAATTTGAAGAGACAAGCTCATATTACCCCTTTGCTTGTATTCAAAACAGCGCTTCATCTGGCTGAAGCCGGGAATATAAGTAAGAAAACACAGATAAAGTTAAAAAAAAAGGATATAAATAAGAAAACATCTCTCACAATGGCATTCATTGACATTGATGCATTTTTCTGACTTGACAGCCCCCATAAACGATATATATTCCACAAAAACACCTGAGCGCTTAGTCTTCACATTTAATGTAAAAATGAGAGATTAAACAGATGGTAACTGATTAAGTACTTCATGTGAGACTACCTCACACTACCTTTAAACAAAAACCAAAAAAACGTTGAGAAGTAGCAGCTGGTGGAGTGTTTTGTGGTCATCTATCCATAGAACAGAGTGCCACTTCATGTGTCCAAATTACAGCCAGCCAAATAACCCAAATAACTGGGGAAGTGAAAAATGCAGCACTCAACTTAGTCTGCTGTGGTTCAGG
>NW_019486674.1:0-548 GCF_002814215.2 Seriola lalandi dorsalis | reverse complement strand
TGTGTGTGTGTGTGTGTGTGTGTGTGTGTGTGTGTGAGTGCGTGCGTGTATGTGTGTGTGTGTCCGTGTGTGTGTGCGTGTGCTCAGCTCTCAAGAGAGTCTTGCCGGAACCCTGTGTTCCTCTCACACAGTTCCCATGGTGAGAAGTTCCTGTCATCCCACAGTGTGACCCAAACACACACACACACACACACACACACACACACACACACACACACACACACACACACTGTGTTTGGATATAAACATGGCTCATATCCTCCATTATGTGTTGGAATCATGCAAATCATCCACAATGATCTCTGAGCAGTTCTCAGTCTCTGAGCAGCTCCTCAGTTAGACGTCAACTGTTAACTCCAGTCAAACCTTTATTTGTTTGTAGAAATTAAGACAAACTGTAATTATCTCTTTGGGAAAAGCAAACGTTTAATATAATCTCTCTGATATGATAGAACTGCTGTGTCCTTCACAAACATGATTGCATGGTGTTAGTTTGGCTCCTTTAATGTTTTAAAACTGCACATCAGCAGGAGGAAAACAAGGACTCA
>NW_019486673.1:0-548 GCF_002814215.2 Seriola lalandi dorsalis | reverse complement strand
AGTTTCCACAACCACCATACTGTGGACTGTAGTTTGAAACGATATCTGTTATCTGGCCCTTCATGGATTCTACATCAGTCTGCCTGTCAGGTTTTGAATCTCAATATATAGGCTGTGGCACGACGTGCATTTCCATACGCTCCCGCTATTTATGAGCACTCCATGCATCATAGATCTGAGTCAGTTCAGTCTCTGTCAGAAACTCATACATAACCTCTGGCTGATTGCCTCTCTGTATTTTTAGTTTAGTGCTTGGATCAATGGGTTTGTGTTTACTTGAACAGGTTGGAGTATGGGCAGTTTTATATGATGGGCATATGCTACGCACTCTTTAAGATCACTGATCAGACCGTGGGTCAAAAAGGATTTTACAGGCACCTTTTTTTAAGAACCGTTGCTCTTGGTGTCTTCTTTGTGCTGCCTGATCAGGTCTAGATTTCTAGATGGACCTAAAACTGAGACCAGGACCTCATGATAACGGTGCCTTCCAGACCTTACCCGACTGACGCTGCCAAAGACTGAGACCCAAACCCAACAGCAAAAGGGTC
>NW_019486672.1:0-548 GCF_002814215.2 Seriola lalandi dorsalis | reverse complement strand
ACCTCAGATCTGATCTGTTCATTGTACCAAGGAGAAACTGTTGCGCTGCTGAGGATCAGTGAACGCAGCCTCGCTGTGGTCTGGATGGATGTTATCAGCTGATGTTACATAAGTTGAGACTAAACGCAGACATGAACCAGACAGCTGTGGTATTCTTGGCTCAGGATCAAACACAGAGACAGAAACACAGAGATGTGAGTGGTGAACATGCCTCAACACACACACACACACACACACACACACACACACACGGACCACGTGTGTTAGGGCTCATACACTCTGCTGTCACATCATTGATCTATAGAGAAGAGCACCCACACATGTCACAATAAGAGACCTGCTGGGGTGGTCGACTGTCTGCAGCACAGTCTCACAGTTGAGTTTATTCTGGAAAGAGTTTCCATTTTTTTCTGCTCATTTCCCAGAATTCCTGCTCACACTGCGTCTACAGCCGGTTCTCAGTCTGCCCAAGAAGCATCATCAGTCTCAGACCGAGCACATATCAAATATCTCAAGTGTTCTTGCTCCGCCCCTTTTATCCAGGACGC
>NW_019486671.1:0-548 GCF_002814215.2 Seriola lalandi dorsalis | reverse complement strand
TTTTTTTTCAACATCTCCACCTGTTGACAGTTGAATATACTGTATTATAGGCGTGACTGGTTTCAGAATTAGTGTTTATTGAGGTTAAAAATAAAAAAATAAGACACATGATAAACCTCCGGTCCTTTCACACACAGTGTATTTTTCCTGTGATAATAAATGTTAGAGATACTACAAAGAATCAGAGTGAACAGGCTGGACAGAAAAGGCAGTGAAGAAAAGCTTCTGTTCGGCTCTGCTCATTAGTCAGAGCAAAGACACTGTCACCAATGGTCGCTGGCAGAGCAGAGCAGCGTGGATTTAGTCACTATGTGCTGCACTGCTTTTGTTCCCCAAAAGAGACAGTGTGTCTCAGCAGAGGGAATACCCTGCCCTCCCCGACCTCTGACTCAATGTGCACTCATTCCTGTTACCTCAAAACCACGTACAGAGGGGCGTCGTGTGGCGTAGTGGTCTAAGCAGGCGCCCCATGTGAAGAGGCTACAGTCCTCGCTGCAGTTGGCCCCGGTTCGAGTCCCGCATCGGACGGCCTTTACTGCATGTCATTC
>NW_019486670.1:0-548 GCF_002814215.2 Seriola lalandi dorsalis | reverse complement strand
ACACACACACACACACACACACACACACACACACACACACACACATGCACACACACACAAATGAAAGTGTTCCTCTCCCTGAATTGTGGGAACAACCTTCATGACCCCGAAATTACTCCAATAAAAACAGCAGCGAGGTAAGAGGTGTGTTTGTATAGAGTCGTTGTGGGGACTCCCAGACAGCAGGTCCTCACGACGTCAAAAACAAACATTCAATGTTTTATTCCTTTGAATTTAAAGGAAAAGTTCAATATTTTACAGCTGAAACCTGAGTCCACACCACAGACTGTACACAGTCCACAGCTCTCTGAAGCTCAGAGTGAGCTGCTCCACTGTCGCCATCTTGGCAGTGTCTTACTCCACCCCTAACTCCCAGCTAATCCAAATATGGTCAAAGAGGAGGGGCATGGGTGGAGCTGAGACTCTTGTGGCTCTCTGGCTTGTGATGAGCATACGCTCTCCCACCTGTCACTCAAAGAGGCCACACCCTCATTTCTCCATAACTTTAGTACTTAATAAGATGTAAACAGGTGAGTTATATAAACAGG
>NW_019486669.1:0-548 GCF_002814215.2 Seriola lalandi dorsalis | reverse complement strand
GCTAAGGCGTGAGTTTTCCACCAGTGGGAGGTAACTGCACACTCATCACACCAGGTCACAGGGGGGCTGGAGCCAATCCCAGCTGCTTCACCCTGGACATGTCGCCACCACATGCACACCTACGGGTAATTTAGAGTCGCCAACTAACCTGACCTGCAAGTCTTTTGACTGTGGGAGGGGGCTAAATTAGCCTAGCTGGAGGCGGCCTATGTGTGATTCATCCTTCCAGGAAAACTCATCCTCACGCACGTCTGGAGTCTATATTCAGATGATGTCGTGCAGCAGAATCACTCACCGTCGATGCTCTTGAAGTCGAGGAGGTAGGACCTGCTGTCCACCTGGTACAGCTGCAGGCTCATCTTCACCAGGTTGCCCGTCACCGGATTCTTCCTCCGCACTCGCAGGTGATACGGGTTCACCACCTGCAACGCCCGACAGCAGAGGGTTGTTCTGTTGTTGCTGTTTCATATGGAGACGTGTGTGTGTGTGTGTGTGTCTGTGTGTGTGTGTGTGTGTGTGTGTGTGTGTGTGTGTGTGTGTGTGTGTCT
>NW_019486668.1:0-548 GCF_002814215.2 Seriola lalandi dorsalis | reverse complement strand
ACGTCATAGTATAACAAGGCGTAAAAAGTCATAAAAACGTCATAGTATAGTAGGGCATAAAAATTAAAAAAAACGTCATAGTATAGTAGGGCATAAAAAGTTATAAAAACGTCATAGTATAGTAGGGCATAAAAAGTCATGAAAATGTCATAGTATAGTAAGGCATAAAAAGTCATTGTATAGTAAAGCATAAAAAGTCATAAAAACATCATATTATAGTAGGGCATAAAAACAAAAAAAAACGTCATTGTATAGTAAAGCATAAAAAGTCATAAAAATGTCATAATATAGTAAGGCATAAAAAGTCATAAAAATATCATAGTATAGTAAGGCATAAAAAGTCATTGTATAGTAAAGCATAAAAAGTCATAAAAACGTCATAGTATAGTAAGGCATAAAAAGTCATTGTATAGTAAAGCATAAAAAGTCATAAAAACGTCATAGTATAGTAAGGCATAAAAAGTCATTGTATAGTAAAGCATAAAAAGTCATAAAAACGTCATAGTATAGTAAGGCATAAAAAGTCATTGTATAGTAAAGCATAAAAA
>NW_019486667.1:0-548 GCF_002814215.2 Seriola lalandi dorsalis | reverse complement strand
AACAGCAACTGTCAACGGATCCATCTCCATGACAACTGAACAAACTGAGAAAGCTGCTCAGTGATTATGATTTGAGTTTGTTTCATCAAAACCTTTTTCACATTTTGTCTACAACAGAGCAAAATATGAAAAAAGTGAAGGCGTTTACGACTTTCCGAGGCCACTCTACATGACAGGAAAATCGGTGGATAGTAAACACAATTTTCACAACGAGACGATGCTGTGTGTAGATATCAGATGCAAATTTGTACCAGAGAGAGCCATGTAAACACCATTAGACAGCTTACCATGCTCCACACATCCAGAGGCCAACCCCTTTAGCCTGGCAGCCCCTAGGTCAACAGCATGAATTCGTAAGACATCTGCCATGGTGGCCTCCCAATCAATTCTCCTATCACACATCCTTAATCACATAATCCAGGCTCTGATGAAGTGCCAGTTAGCAGCTAAGACTCCCCTAACAGGCCAGTCTGAATCCATACATGAGACAGATGTCTGCAGGAGGAGTGTGTACACACCTGGACCTGAACACTGTCACACACACAAAC
>NW_019486665.1:0-548 GCF_002814215.2 Seriola lalandi dorsalis | reverse complement strand
TCTCTTCCTCCTCCTCCTCTCCTCATCTCTTCATCCTCCTCCTCTCTTCCTCTTCCTCCTCTCCTCATGTCTCTTCCTCCTTCTCTCCTCATCTCTTCCTCCTCCTCCTCTCCTTATCTCTTCCTCCTCCTCCTCTCCTTGTGTCTCCTCCTCGCTGTCGTCTGTCAGTCTCTTAATACTAAAGTTTGTAATTGTTTAAACTGGTGTTTTTTCTTCAGGTTGAGAACAAACTATTTAAGACAAACAGCTTCATATTTCACTGATGGTCACAGTTTCCTCTGGTTCTTTTTCACATTTGTAAAACAATTCTTTCACAATCTCCTGAATTCGTCTCAGACTTTTCTTCATTCACTGAGTTCGTTCTTGAAGTTTTGTGTCAGGGCGAATCTGAACTTTTGGGAATTTTCCCAAAGTTTGTCTCTGTGAATTACTGAAGCCAGGATTTTTGTTCCCTTTAGATTTTAAAGAGTTTTCCTCCTGCGCCACCCTCACAACAAACTTCCTGGCCAAGATGGCAGAGTAAATAAATCCTCATTATTTACTGGTTC
>NW_019486664.1:0-548 GCF_002814215.2 Seriola lalandi dorsalis | reverse complement strand
TACAAATGTATGTTAACGTTTGTGAGCTCGTTCTTCATTAGCCGATGCTGCCTAAACGCTGTTCACGCTTTGCGTGTGTTATTGTCCTACTGAATGTAGACGTGCAATTCAATTCATCGCACCAAAGCTACAGTTTGTTCCATTACCAAACGTGTACAATAAAAATTAACAAGCAAGTCGAGAGCCGGAAAGATAAACAGATCGTCTTCAAAGTAAATTTTCGCAAGTCATGTTTATTTTGTTGTTAAGTAGTACATCTAATCTTCTTGGTTTGTTCTCACATATATATTTAAAGTGAGAATGAATTGATGTACAGATTTTTTATTTTGAATTGTTCATAGTTGGTGTTTGTTCAAGATAATATGGTAGAATTTGACCCGTATGTGCACTTTTATTTGTAGAAATATAACCACTCACACCTGACTGACTGCAAGCAAAAAATGAAATACTTTGAAATGGAACCTGTTGACTGCCACTCCTGCTTGGCTAATTTCATCAAGTCAAGTCCAGTGTAATCCTAGAACACGTGTAGAAAATTAAGTTGCATC
>NW_019486663.1:0-622 GCF_002814215.2 Seriola lalandi dorsalis | reverse complement strand
TTAAAGTCCGGAGGATCCGTCCTCTGGGGAACATGAACGGTCGAACAGTTGTTGAGATGTTCGTCACACCTTCAGACAAACACCAGCATCATAACATAACCTGAGCGTGCTCCCTGTGCTGTTAGGACGCTGTGACCTCTGACCTCTGCTTCCTGTAAGTTCAGTGTGTACTTACACTTGAGTTAAAAGCTGAGTGACGCCTGAACGCCGAGGCCTCCTGCTCCCGGAGTTCATACAATATGAGGAAGTGAAAGAATTTCAAGGACTATTACGCAACAACACAAAGGGCCGACATGTTTCCATCACTTCAGAGGACATTACCTCCACACACATTCATGTCCTGGAGACTTACTGTAACCATAACTATAACCACAACTATATCCATAACTATAACCATAACTATAACCATAACCATAACTATAACTATAACCATAACCATAACTATATAACTATAACCATAACCATAACTATAACTATAACCATAACCATAACTATATAACTATAACCATAACCATAACTATAACCATAACCATAACCATAACTATAACTATAACCATAACCATAACTATAACCATAACCATAACCATAACTATAACCATAACCATAACTATAACTATAACCA
>NW_019486662.1:0-548 GCF_002814215.2 Seriola lalandi dorsalis | reverse complement strand
CCTTGTTGTCCCCCTGTTGTCCCCCTGTTAGGTATTGTTGTAACACACTACCTCCAGTCTGTCACGCCGGCTCTGGCTCTGGGGGGGGAGCTGGTTTACCACCGCAGACCAGGAGAGGAGGGGGCTGTGATGTCATTCGTGGGCAGGTACACAGGTGAGCCACAGGTTATTGTGACTGTGTAGTTTGGATTGATAGAGCTGGAGGTTTCACTCGGACCCCTCCCCCCCCCCCACAGGCAGTAACTACATCGCCACGATGACGCTCGGCTCAGCGGGAGCTCACGCTTCATACTACCACAAAGCCAACGACCAGGTGACGACCTCCTTCACCTTCTCCGCTCATCAGACTGTTTCATGTTTCCCTCCCGCTCTGACTCCGTCCTCCTGTCCTCCTGTCCTCCTGTCCTCCACAGCTGCAGCTCGGCGTGGAGTTCGAGGCGAGCACTCGCATGCAGGACACCAGTGTGTCGTTCGGTTACCAGCTAGATGTTCCTAAAGCCAACCTACAGTTTAAAGGTGGGAAGACGCCTCATTATATTTGTTATATA
>NW_019486661.1:0-548 GCF_002814215.2 Seriola lalandi dorsalis | reverse complement strand
TATTGATCTTTCAAATGTCATGTTTCATTTTTGTTGTAAAGTTTATATAATAATAATAATAATAATAATAATATACAGCATAGCGATAAAATGTCCCTCACACAATGATAGAAGCATTAAAGTGTAGAGACATCATAAACAAGCTGCAGTTGCCCTCATTAAAACTTTAGGTGAACTACAAAAAAAATAAACAGATTGTCCTTAACAAGGATCATAGCTATGTGCATCATTTTATTTAAATATTTATTGCATTATTTATGAGACAGAAGGTAATATCAGTTAAGTGTTTCAATATTTATTATTATTCAGCATGGGGTAAAATTAAAATGGAGCATTTAAAGTGCCAGCTGAGGCTTATAAATTATCCCATGAATCCTTCAACAGGTTAATTTACAACTCTGCAGGGCTGACTTCAATCAGGGAAGAAAAACAAATGTCAGCCATGCATAGACGAGAAAACCTCATAGGGAGAGCGCTACCTGCTGAAAAGCTCCACTACCATCTGCTGTAAACATCCTTCATATTCCTATTCATATATTTTAAACTGT
>NW_019486660.1:0-548 GCF_002814215.2 Seriola lalandi dorsalis | reverse complement strand
ACAGACGCGCAATTTCTTGGGACACGCCCAACCTTGAGTCCAACCCCACTCCTTTGTCTCAGCATTGATATCATAACCCAGTAACCAATATGTATTCATTCATTCAGCTATATCCAAAGGTGAAATGGCTGTAAGTTACAGTGTGTACAGTGTGTACAGTGTGTACAGTGTGTACAGTGTGTACAGTGTGTGTGTGCTAACAAAAAGGCCAGTCACACATGATGAAACCCTGCAGGAGTGTAGTGGATGGTAAACCCTTTTTACTTACTTACTTTAGTTTGCAGAAATAAATTGTGTCTCCTCCTCACTTAAAGCTTTTCGCTGACATCATGGTAATTATCTTCAAACTGACACCTCTCTGACAGTGACATAGATTTATGTTTGTATTTCCTTCCCTTGTAATTCCTTCTAATGATGTAGGACTAACAGATTAACAACTAACTGAAGGTGAGAGTCAACTATTTCATATCAATGCATATATATACATATATACACACACAATTCAATGTGGATTGTCCCTTTAGGACTGGCTTATACACAGTTGTATA
>NW_019486659.1:0-548 GCF_002814215.2 Seriola lalandi dorsalis | reverse complement strand
TAGCAGCCCTTAATCTGACAAAACAAATTTGGATGTTGACTCCAGGATGACAAACAGCACACACACACACACACATACACACACACACACAAGGTGTTTGTCAGGGGGAGAATGCTTGCCTGCCAGCCAATTCATGTATGCACTTTAACACAGATACTGACAGACTCTCTCACACATACTGTAAAAAGGGTGTGAATACCTACAAAAGCCTTTTTTATCTCTCAGTGTCTCTCAAACACACGCATGCAAACACACATACAGAGTATCCCGGCGATCTGAGCTCTCTGATTATTTCAGCAATATAATGAAATCATTGTTGCTTCTCAGCTAAATGGGCCAGCCTCCCAGATCAGGCGTAGGCATCATGTGCCTGTGCATTACGCTCTGGCTGCCAATGTGTCTGTGCATGATGCACCATGTGTTCTTGTAAAAGCCGATATGGGAGTGTGCGTGTTTGTGTATGTGTGTGCTGTGCATAATCTGTGTTAATAATGAAAAAGTCAATATACTGTATCCATTAGTGAGTGTTAATAGGGAGGATCTATTTC
>NW_019486658.1:0-549 GCF_002814215.2 Seriola lalandi dorsalis | reverse complement strand
ATGTGAATTAAATAAATGCCACACATATTTTGCTTATCATCTATAGGCTGTTCATGAAAACAAGTCATGGTGGTGGTGTGATGTTGATTCATTTAAGACAAATATACATAACTGAGCAACAACATCCAAATGTACGATGACAACAGGAGTCTGTATTGACCGACGGTGTTGATGGTATGTTACAGTCAAACCGGAGAGCTGTCAAAGAGGGGAAAAATTTACCATCTGCATCTTCTGGATCTTACACTGAAGCTCACACACTTCAATTTCATAACTTCTTCGTAACTCGCTAAGTGCATCCTCTGTTCGCTTCTTCTCCTACAAACACAAAAACATACGTCAAAATATTAGTTGCAGTAAGATAAAACATTTGTGATTTTATTTTATGAAAGTGTGTAAATGTGTGTGTGTGTGTGTGTGTGTGTGTGCTCTCTCTATAGTTATGTCATGCCTGTGACAATCTGTGTTATTTCAGGACAGGTTTTGAAATATGGATGAAGGTAATTGATAAGTGTATCAGCAACTGTCTATTTGCAGCTTCCAAAAATA
>NW_019486657.1:0-549 GCF_002814215.2 Seriola lalandi dorsalis | reverse complement strand
TCATAGTCTGAATTTGTCACAAAGGAGTGTGATTATTAGAAGGAAGAGACAGATGCAGCAGCAGCAGCAGCAGAAAAGCAAACTAGTTTTAGGAAAGTGGGAAAGGTACAACATGCATATTAACTGCCTGCTGATACCATACGCTCTAATTTCCATTGAGACTTTAGCAAACAGACAGAAGGCTATAAATATTTCCCAGTCAGGCGGTGAGAATAGTCCTATATGCATATAAATTTGGTATGAGTAGGTGCAGTAAAACCTGATGCAGGCTTTAACTCTTGTCTCATCTAAAACAAATGGAGTGAGAGAGAGGAAGTTAGAGGGAGAGAGATTGACATAGTCTTTGTAGAGCAGGTATACAGTATGAGTGTATGCATCTGTTTCTTTCTTTAAACCTACTCTGGCAGGCTCTCATAATAGTACTATGTCACTATCTATCACCAAACATTTTTGTTGTCTTTTTGGCTTAATGACTTCCTGTTTGTATGTGTGCGGTTTTCAGAAAACTGCTGCATCATCCCTTACTTTAAAATCTACTGTTGTCTTTTA
>NW_019486656.1:0-549 GCF_002814215.2 Seriola lalandi dorsalis | reverse complement strand
TACTTTATCCCTCCTGTAGAAAAGAACAACGGTCACACTGCTGCTGTTAACTCATGTTGCCTAATGTCAGGTAAAAAGTTCAATATTTAAAATGAGTTTCTATGTTCACATCCTGGGTCTCACTTTATTTTGTTAGTTTATTCTGAGGGTCATAACAACACATCACACTTTTAAGTCAGGGATTCTCACAGGAAAACTCATGAGACATTTTAAACGGGCTGAACAACAGATTTAGTAATATAGAGAGAGAGAGAGACAGAGAGAGAGAGAGAGAGACAGAGAGAGAGAGAGAGGCTGTGGTAGAAAAAGTAAAAATAATCTCCTTTCCTAAGCACTTTTCCTTGACCTCGATGGAAAACATCATGAGGTCAAGGAAAGATGTGAAAGAGAATTCATATGGACTTAGGAAAAGACAATCGCGGAGGTGTGGAGCGAAACTAACTTTACATGGAGGATAAATCCTCCGTTCCTAACCACAAAAACAATCAAACAGGATTGAAATGTTGAAATAAGATGATATGAAAGGAATATACAAATAGAAAAAGCTGA
>NW_019486655.1:0-549 GCF_002814215.2 Seriola lalandi dorsalis | reverse complement strand
AAAAAAATAGGCTTATAAGTAAACAGTTAAAAGTAGTGGATAAACTGGAGCGCATGCAACATAACCACAACATCCGTGGTTCGATTCTGGCAGGGTACCTTTGTTGTATGTCACATCCCTTCTCTCCCCCGTTTCCTGTCTGCCTCTCTACTGCTGACTTTAAAATGAAGGCAATGATAATAATAATAATGATAGGTGATATATATATAGTATATCCACACCAAGTGGTCATGTTACAGATGCAAACTTGATCAAGCAAAATGAAGAATTGCCAGCTGTATAAAACACGTTTTATAATCACAATAGCCAATCAAATGGCCTCTGTGAGGAAAGGGATAAAGTAGACACTTGAACAAATCCCATCTAGTGCTGACAGGAAGACTGTTAAAAGGAAGGAGAGGCTACTAGCTGTGCCAAATGTATAAGATATTATTAGTATTTTGTCCTGTGTAGGAAATGCCCTCCTCTTTTTCTTCAGCACGGTTTCTGTATACGACACCTGCACTGCTCAGATTTCTGAAGATTGGATTTTCCACACAAATCTTACAC
>NW_019486654.1:0-549 GCF_002814215.2 Seriola lalandi dorsalis | reverse complement strand
TTTTCTGACTAAAAAACTTTTGCCAAGGACTGTTTAGCCTTTTATTGTTATTCTAATCATTTTTCTGCCTGGGCCCTTTTCTTCTAGCTTTTGCCTTTGTGACGATCAATTGTGTTCAAAGTTTATAGTTTGCTGGAAGCGCCTCTGTCAGATGCAACTAAGAAGGGCGAACAGTCGAACTGAAAATTGATCAATATGTGATTTTTTAACACAATAATAAACAGTTCAATGCCTTCAAACAGTAGCAACCGCCAAAGCAATGCTCAATAAGGTGCCCCCATATAAGAAAATAACAGATAACAAAGGGTGCTTTCTGCAAATTTGATTATTTTCTATGCTGGGACACAGACTGTGCTGTGGTTATACCAAGAAGAAGAAGAAGACAAAACAGAAGCTGTGAGGTCTGTACTTAGGCGCTGTGGTGATGTAAGCCAAATGCTAACATCATCATGTTAACAAGCTCACAATGAAAATGTTAACATGCTTTTATTTAGCAGATATAATGTTTACCACGTTCCTTAGTGTTCAATTGTTCATTTTTCTGATAAG
>NW_019486653.1:0-549 GCF_002814215.2 Seriola lalandi dorsalis | reverse complement strand
TCCCAATCAAGTGCATGCACCGTCTGCTGCTTTCTCCCTGTGGTGTTGGGAGTGACTGGTGCCAGTCTGAATGCCCCTCTGAGAGTGTCACAGTGTTAACACCATCTCTCATCAGCTGAGAACTTTACCAAAACTACAGCACCCCAGCCAGCTGCACAAGTAGCCTACTCTTTGTGTGCTGCAGCTGGTGAGACTTGCAGCTTTAGCCCATGGGGCCTGAGAGGTGTAGTCACCCCAGCCACAGATATACATCTTGGGCCCCAGTTTTCGGTTGCAGTGCCAGGTGTTTAGTTTGGAGCAGGACCGCAGCCCTGTGGTTACTGGCTGTTTACACTGTAAACCTACATGTCCCACATGCATGGGCAGAGGGAGGTTACAGTAACCTCAACTATTCTCCTGCCACTGTCCTCCTGAACACTGATGGCTTTGATTGAGAGGCTATAGACCACAGCTGCTGAAGGCAAAAACATATTAGATAAGAATAGATAGATAGATAGATAGATAGATAGATAGATAGATAGATAGATAGATAGATAGATAGATAGATAG
>NW_019486651.1:0-549 GCF_002814215.2 Seriola lalandi dorsalis | reverse complement strand
AATGTCAAACTAAATATTCTGATATGAAATATCAGCTGTCTAGCCTCCAGCCATGAGCAGCTCCTTGGTCAGCAGTTTGTTTTGTGTTTGTTCACTCCAGAGATGGACTCACTGACAGGTGTACGCACCTGGCGGCGCCGTGGACTCTCCATACCCCTTCATGTCCAGAGCCAACACCCTGAACCCTGCTGCTGCCACAGCTGGGATCTGCCACAGCAGAGAGGAAGGAAACTGTAAGTGACAGTCTGGTGTCTGACTGATTTTAGAGTCAACATGTAGTAAAGCTCCAGGTCAAGGTCACCTGATGCCTCCAGGAGTACCAGCTCTCAGGGAAGCCGTGACACAGCACAACCGGTGGACCTGAGCCCATTTCAACATAGTGAGTCCTGACACCAGGCTGAGACAGAGAGAGAGGAATGATCCTTTAAAAACACCAGAAAACACCATCATTTTCTCACCTACATGACTGACACTGATCCACATATTTACCCTGATGGTGACGTATCCATGTGACACCTCATCAGGGCTGCAGGACGGTACGAAACTCTC
>NW_019486650.1:0-549 GCF_002814215.2 Seriola lalandi dorsalis | reverse complement strand
AGAGGGAGGGCAAAACCCCTGTGCACGTGTACTGTGAGTTCACACACACACACACACACACACACACACTCCTGGTTTGATGTCCAGCTATCCTCGTTCTGGTGTCAGACCTGATGTGGATCAATGAAACCTAGTCTCTGTCCTCTGTGTGTCTGCTGGATCCAGCCTTCCCATCAGCCCCTGTGATCCAAGGCCAGGACCAGCTGAAACTGGGGGCGGAGTCCATCCTGACCTGTCATGTGTCTGATCTTTACCCTGCCGAGCAGCTGACCCTCACCTGGTTCATGGGGGGCTCATTCCTGCAGAGCACTGTTGGAGATCCTGGATCCAGCTCTGTCCGGTCTGAGTACAAGTTCACTCCCCAGAACCAGGACTCAGGATCCAACATCAGCTGCAGGGCCATGCTGGACCTGCCAGACCTGCCAGCTGGAATCAGGACCAGAGAGACCACCGTTCCCCTAAACATCCTCTGTAAGTCTGAGTCTAAGTCTGAGACTGAGATTGAGTCTGAGTCTGAGTCCTACTGTCTGAGTTTTGAGTCTGAGTCCT
>NW_019486649.1:0-549 GCF_002814215.2 Seriola lalandi dorsalis | reverse complement strand
TTAACAATCTCATAACATTCCATGTGATAACAAATTAAACTTCATTATAATGGAAGTAAATAACAAGAGCTAAGATGTGTGATGTGTTTATGAGATTACATCACCAGTGCACTTCAAGCAACGTGTTACTAAAAATATTAAGGAAAGAAGGATTTTTTTAGACAATTAATACACAGCCAAGCACAGATTGGTAAATGCTCCCTGTTTTTACTCTCTGCCTATCATTCCACGACAGCCTTCTAATGTACTTTGGGCTCTTTTTAATGTATTTGTTTGTATTTGTGTTGACATGTGAGTGCTGTTGTAGAGTCAGAATGCAGTTGATTGTTAATTCACAGAGATTGTGTGTGTGGGTGTGTGTTTTTTGTTACCTCTTTAGGACCTTTTCCAGTATAAACACCAACCATGTTGGGACCAGTCGTCCTCACGGGGACCGGAGCCCGGTCCTAATGAGGCACAATGTCATTTCTGACAGCCTGGTTAAGGTTAAGGTTGCGGTCAGGCTGTCCACAATGAATGGAAGTCACTGCGTGTGTGTGCGTGTGTGTG
>NW_019486648.1:0-549 GCF_002814215.2 Seriola lalandi dorsalis | reverse complement strand
AGATTTTAATTTTAATGACCTTTTCTCCTGTGCTATCCTCAGGAAAAATGATTTTTATCTTTACATCTTTACTAACTGTTAGTATGTTTTCATTCTGTCCAACACTCGCACATTGTGGCGGGATGAACCTGGCGGCCTCTAGGGGCCACTAGAGCAGCTTTAGATCTTTAGTCTTGACTGGTATATTTTCATATTGAATATACAGTCTATACAATAATATCTCTCCTTGCCTCAGTCTGTTTAATGTTTTTTTGCGGACACCTTCTAAACACTGTGCCTCATTTTCATTCATACTCTGATTCTCATTCATATTCAGTTTTTACAGTTTCACTGCTGCACTGACCCAGTTTACCCACCAGCATCATTGTCTCATCCTCCCTCATGCTGTCCCACTCAGACGTTTTGTTTGTGTGTGTGTGTGTGTGTGTGTGTGTGTGTGTGTGTGTGTGTTACTGTATTATGACTTGGATTTATGCATGAGTATGGCTACATGCTTGACTGAGCTGAGAAGATTCCTGAGTTTATCCCAGTGCCTCGCTGTTCTCAGAG
>NW_019486647.1:0-554 GCF_002814215.2 Seriola lalandi dorsalis | reverse complement strand
AAAAAAAAAAAACTAAAAAAAAACATGCTTCCACAACTAAATCATTCAAGTCTTACAAAAATGTTGTGTACTTTGTTCAAAGCTTATATGTTTTTAAAAACCAAATTAAAGAGGCTGTATTTTAAGATATTTGCTGATTAGCTCCTCACACCTGAAGTGCTCTCTACGCTAAATGTCTAGCAGGTGCTAGAATAAAAAAGACAAACAAACAAAAACAAGCAGTTCATTCTTCGGTTTGGCTTGTAACAAATCCCCTTATTCCCAACACATTGGCAGCAATTAACACAATTGTTCAGTGAGCTTCTGTGGGTGGTGGATCTATTGTCTCTGATGCATTGGCAGGAAAAGAAACCTTTATATCCAGGACAATTTACACTGATTTGGCTGCAGACCACTCTAGGCAGTGGTGGGCATATCCCATGAAATCTCACACTTTCACTCACTCACTCACTCACACTCACACTCACACTCACACTCACACTCACACACACACTCACACACACACTCACACACACACTCACACACACACACACACACACACACACACACACACA
>NW_019486646.1:0-549 GCF_002814215.2 Seriola lalandi dorsalis | reverse complement strand
CTGATGAAGTCTAACTCCTCTGTCTGTGTCCGTGTCTTCTCTCCCTCTGCAGGTCCGCCTGTGAACGTAACCTGCAACATTTTTATCAACAGTTTTGGGTCCATTGCCGAAACAACAATGGTAAGCTCAATTATTTTCAATATGACTTTGTAATACAACTTGACATGCGGATTTCAGTATTATTTATGCATCACTTTGTGTGTGTGTGTGTGTGTGTGTGGATGTGGATGGTTGGGCGGGTAATGGTAACTGTCACATTTCGTCGCAGCTCCATTTCAGCCCGAGTAATTTTAGCCCAGAAAAAAAATGCGATTAATTTAAACGCGGGCGCCGCTGATATTCGGTGGTGCATCCAAAAATTTCATTTTTATTTCCTTTACAAAAAATTAAAAGCCGTCTGCCCTCTGAGTGCTGGGGAATTTCCCCGCCTCATTGAGCCTGTCTCCCATTTCCAACACTTCATTTGAAAGAGCGCATCACCGCATGCCGCCGCCATTTGCATAACAACGCATCGGCGGCGATGCTGTCGTGCCTGTTTTTGCCAGCCGT
>NW_019486645.1:0-549 GCF_002814215.2 Seriola lalandi dorsalis | reverse complement strand
CAGGCGCGGGGAGGGCGTCTGTACACGGCGCGGCGCTGCCACTGAAATGAATCTGATTAGATGCAATGGGAGTGGGAGTAGCCGAACAAGGGGGGCTAATGCTACACAACCTTATTACGGCCTTGTGACAAAACCTCTCACACCGTATCACACTGTGGCCGAGGCTCGGGTGGAGAGGAGGGGGCCGCGGGCCTTTTCTCATGCAGAAAGCCATTTACAGGGAAATGCGATGGATTAGCTGGAGCTCATCAATAGGGAGAGCCCGGTCACCCGGTGCTTTAACAGAGTGGCCGCCAATCGAAGGGAATTTCAATATTTACCAACAGCCTTGTTTTGTTAGTTGCAGTTAAGCAAACATGCAGTGGGCTAATTCATGTTAGCGGGACGGCTGAGACTGGTTTAAGCATTTTCTCCAAACGTTAATGGTGATTCATCTGATAATAAACCAACATTTAGACAGGAAAAGATCAACAATATGACTCTATCTATCTATCTATCTATCTATCTATCTATCTATCTATCTATCTATCTATCTATCTATCTATCTAT
>NW_019486643.1:0-549 GCF_002814215.2 Seriola lalandi dorsalis | reverse complement strand
TATTCAAAATTTTCACGCCAATATTTTCCCTTTTATTGCAAATAAATATCGGCTCCAAATATCGGTTATCGGCCTCCTTGACTACTAATAATCGGTATCGGTATCGGCCCTGAAAAAACCATATCGGTCGATCTCTAGTTTTGACACATAATATTCATAGTGCATGCTTGACTGATTGTGTTCATGCAAAACTGATTCATGCAAAGCTGCACACATATTTTACTCTATGATGAACATCCAGTGTGGCATGTGTCTGTTTCTAATATTATGGTAAATCTAACTAGATGTCACGGCACAAGAAGGAGCTTCTGCTTGTATGCGAGGAGAGAGACAACCACCAGCTGGATAAAGAGCTCCTCACCAACAGACTGCGCCACCTTGAGGGAGAGATAGAGGCCAGCAAAAACAACCACAACGAGAAAACCCGGGAGATTCGTATCCTGGAGGTAGGATACGTGCGTCTGCTCGCCTTCTGGTTTGGGAGAATAAACCATGACTACAGACATCCCAGCTGTTAATAGTTCTGCTCTGCATACATTGTTAGTATAA
>NW_019486642.1:0-549 GCF_002814215.2 Seriola lalandi dorsalis | reverse complement strand
TTTTTTTTTATTATTAGGCATTCTAGGTTATAGGTGGACATTTATGCAGCCAGTTTTTTAATTTTATTTTGTTATAAGTTGGAGGATGTACTGTATGTATGTGGATTTTGTGGTCGATATCAAAAGAATGGAAATGTGTGGGGGTGGCAGCATAGTCTATGCGTTGCACATAATATACCTTGAACGCACCCTGATGGCCTGATAGCCTATCCGTGAGCAGGGGCCCGTATTTAAGACGGCCCTCTCCCCTGCTCTTCCGCTTTCCGCATCACTTCCCTTTTCACCACAGCGTGTGTGCCGCTCCTATGTGCTCCCGTTTGTCTGTGGTAAGTGTCCTCTCTCTCTGCGTGTGGTGTTTGCATTCAGACGGCTAATCCTAGTGTGCTCATAGGAAATGCTGATGTCCGGATCTGTCCCTCTCATCTTCCCTCCTGTATGAGAGTGTGTGCGCGCATCTACTTCTGCTGAAGGTATGTTCTGTTTTGGTAAGGTGAAACCACAGATCGGACTGCTGCTGCTTTGTCTCGGCTCTATTTCCAGCTTGTTTCC
>NW_019486641.1:0-549 GCF_002814215.2 Seriola lalandi dorsalis | reverse complement strand
GAGAGAGAGAGAGAGAGAGAGAGAGAGAGAGAGAGAGAGAGAGAGAGAGAGAGAGAGAGAGAGAGGTGGGGAGTGGAAAAACACACAAAAGAACTTGAGAAAGTGTTGAAATGTTTTATGTCTGGGACCACGGGAGATTTAAACCTCTGGAGGTGAGGGCCAGAGCAGGAGGTTGGAGACTAAACCCCCCCACAACACTACTGGGACCATATGATAACTAACTAATTAAAACTAGGAGGCCAGTGCTGATAATCAATACTGTTGGTTCAGGGAGGGTAGGGAGGGAAATTTGGTATCAGATGGTCCTGCATGAGGGAAGGATGGGAGACAGGGCCAGACATGATGGTGGAGGTCGAGATGAGGGGACTTGTTGGACTCTGAAAAGATAAAGTTTCACTGCACAGCTGCTTTGGCCTGTAGACAGAGGGAAACATCTGTATTAACCTCAGCACCACAGGCAGCCCACTGTGGAGAGGAATGCAAGGAGCAATAGAGAGAAGGGTGGGGAGAGAATGAACAGAAGATATGAGTTTGTTTTTAAAAAAGACA
>NW_019486640.1:0-549 GCF_002814215.2 Seriola lalandi dorsalis | reverse complement strand
TGTTACACAAAGATGAATGAAGTCACACTTGGAAGCAAATTGTTTCAACCTTTATTAAACATAGCTTGCAAGAGATAAATATTACAAAGTTATTTCCTCCAAAATTAGCTTATTTTTTCAATCAATGCATAATTGTCAATCAACTGGCAGTATTCAAACAGCATTATTTTCTTTTACTTTTTTGAAGACCGTTAAATATCAAGTATGTGCAAAAGGTCAGGATTGATGTAAGCAAAACAAAAAAGACTTCAATTAATCTCCGGTCGATTTCATCTTGTTTCTGCTTCCCAGGTGTTTATTTCAACATTGTCAACATTATGCAAAAAGAAACGCTTCTACAGGTAAATCAAAAACTCATAAAACTGCTTTTGCAATTAAATGTTTCCCTGCGTTAGCAACAACTAATAGAAGATAAAGCCAAACAGTAGAGGACCGTACGTGTTGTCTGTCGGTGTCAGCAGGAAGAGTGATCACTGGTTCAGGGTCAAGCGGAAACAGGGTTCACTGACGCGCACGCACACACGCACGCACGCACACACACACACACAC
>NW_019486639.1:0-549 GCF_002814215.2 Seriola lalandi dorsalis | reverse complement strand
GCCGTCATCCTACCCCCTGACATTGTGTATTTTAGAAGAAACACTGAGGCAAGAAATAAATACAGGCACATGGACAGTAAGCATCTGCACATGTGCATCTTCCTATACCTCTGCCTATATTTTCCTGCACACACAGCAAGGTCCATCAAAGTCACAAAAACTCTCCTCCAATACTTTATACCATGATATAATTCAAAACTTTTTCAGATATCGGCAGGTAATCGTTGGGGCAAAATAACACAAATACTGCATAAACCAAAGAGCATTATGATCATCTTTGTCAAAATAGTTCTGTTTCTATTTGTATATTTAAAGAAGATTACTAAATAATTCTATATGTGAACATATATAAAATGTGACAAATAAATAGCTAACCAATAATACATTAATCAAACCAAAACAATTCTCTGACCCCGGTTGGTTACATATTGTGATTGGATTCCCATGTGCACCCCGAATGACAGGCACACAGAGAAAGGTCCGGTAAAGACACAGACAAGGACAATAAAAACAGGATCAGGATTTTTCCTGCAATTTCTCATTAAACAG
>NW_019486638.1:0-549 GCF_002814215.2 Seriola lalandi dorsalis | reverse complement strand
GGAAGCAAACAGATAAAGGCTGAAACCGGCTGACACTAGGCAGAGTGCAAATACGGCGCTATGCTGTCATGAATATGCTAATTAGTGTATTATGTCATCTAGCAACATTTAGCGCCTTTTCCAGCAGGTTTGAGCTACTTTCCATTGAAGGTAGTTATTTACAGCGGTTCCACAACATTTTTCAACTTCATCCACAACTTCGCACATTGAACATCCACAGTCCAGCCCTATACTCGAGTTTGACCTAATCTTGTATAGAAAGCATCTGTAATAGGTCATGGTTGCTATTTACAGGCAGACGAACAAAAAGGTCTTAGTGTTCAAAACCTCCAGTAGTAGCATAGTCTGACACACACACACACACACACACACACACACACACACACTGTGCTGTGATTGGCATGTTGTGCATGTTTTCTGATTTGCTTTCTTGGGAACATGGATATCTTGTTCATTTAAAAACTTGGAGATGTCACTTAGATTGTCCAGTTTCTAAATTAATTGGCAGGAACTTTTTTTAACACAGGTTCCTGCTTGTTGTCAGGAACT
>NW_019486637.1:0-1164 GCF_002814215.2 Seriola lalandi dorsalis | reverse complement strand
ACATCATGTGTTATAAAATGTAATAAAAAAGTCATAGTAAGGCAGAAAAATGTCAATAATATGTCATAGTATAGTCAGGCAAAAAAACCTCCTAGTATAGTAAGGCATAAAAATCTCCTTACTTAAGTTGAATTGAGTTATCCTGAATAAATTTGGTTTCTTAAAATGGTTACTGTGTGGACCTCCCTTCTTGGTTATGCTCCTAAATGTGCCGGACAAAACAGTATAATATGGCATAAAAGATTATAAAAACATAGTATAGTAATGCATAAAAATGTAAAAAAATGTCATAGTATACTAAGGCATAAAAATCTCAAAAAACGTCATAGTATACTAAGGCACAAAAACATCATAGTAAAGTAAAGCATAAAAATGACAAAAAATATCATAGTATACTAAGGCACAAAAACGTCATAGTATACTAAGGCATAAAAATGTCAAAAAATGTCATAGTATACTAAGGCATAAAATGTCAAAAAATGTCAAAGTATAGTAAGGCAAAAAACATCATATTATACTAAGGCACAAAATCATCATAGTAAAGTAAGGCATAAAAATGTCAAAAAATGTCATAGTATACTAAGGCATAAAAAACAAAAAATGTCATAGTATAGTAAGGCATAAAAATGTCAAAAAATGTCATAGTATACTAAGGCACAAAAACATCATCGTAAAGTAAGGCATAAAAATGTCAAAAAACGTCATAGTAAAGTAAGGCATAAAAGGTTATAAAAACGTCATAATACACTAAGGCACAAAATATCATAGTAAACTAAGGCATAAAAATGTCAAAAAATGTCATAGTATACTAAGGCATAAAAATGTCAAAAAACGTCATAGTATACTAAGGCACAAAAACATCATAGTAAAGTAAAGCATAAAAATGACAAAAAATGTCATCATATAGTAAGGCATAAAAATTTCAAAAAATGTCATAGTAAAGTAAGGCATAAAAATGTCATAGTATACCAAGGCACAAAAACGTCATAGTATACTAAGGCATAAAATGTCAAAAAATGTCAAAGTATAGTAAGGCATAAAAACAATAAACATCATAGTATACTTAGGCATAAAAATGTCATAGTATAGTAAGGAATAAAAGGCTATAAAAACATAGTATAGTAAGGCATAAAAACAAAAAACATAATATAGTAATGCATAAAA
>NW_019486636.1:0-549 GCF_002814215.2 Seriola lalandi dorsalis | reverse complement strand
CTGGAAAACGGTCAAAATTCTTTTGTGCTTCTCAAAGAGTGAGTATTTGCTGCTTTTCTCAGTTTTCTCAGTAAATCGACAGCCCTACTTATAATTGTTGCAAGCTAAACCTAGATTCATTCTGTGAAGGTCCATAAAGGATTCAGATATGCTAAGCGGATTCAGTGCTAAATCTTGCTTTAATAAAATGCAATCAAACCCTATGTTTCACATAGCTTTGGATGCCTAGAAACACCACTGAAGCCTCCGTGAGGAATAGCTGACTCCCTCTCCTTCTTTCTCTTTCGCTCTCTCTCCAAAGTACAGTTGACTCGCTGCTTATCAAGCCTTAATTAGTGATACATTTTCTACCAGTGATGTCTATTGATGTATTTGAGAAGAAAAGGCAAATTGAGTTGTGGCCTGACCCAAGAGCCAATCCCTCTTGAAAATGTTCCCCCTCTTTACCTCCCTGCCTCTCTCAATCTCACCTCATTCCCTCTCCCTCCTCTCTCTCTCTCTCTCTGCCTCCCTCCCTCCCTCCCTCCCTCCCCCTTTCTCCCTCTCTCT
>NW_019486635.1:0-549 GCF_002814215.2 Seriola lalandi dorsalis | reverse complement strand
ATATTGAATGTAATAGTTTTATCTCTGTTATTATAAATGAGAGACAGAGAAACATGTGACTGTAGCAAACGTGAAAAGAAATATCACAGGGTGGTATTGTTTTCAGATGCAAAATCCATCTAGAGAAAGCACAAAGAAAACACACAATAAAACATGTACTTATTGGTATAAGTGCATGTTTTATTGTGTGTTTTCTTTAGTCTGGAAAAAGTAATTGCTATTTCACTGAAATGAGCTGGAGAGACAGGGAGGCACATGTTTTGACAGAAATATCAGAGTGCAGCTCTGCATGTGTCCCTGGGACACCCATGTTTAGCGTGGTCAGCGTCATTTCGATGGCACCATGCATTTCATTATGCTTACCACCCTCAACACACATTCTGTCATGCCCTTCACATCCGCTGCTCACCCTCCACTTGGGCGATAATCTGATTTATCATAAAGGCCAGAGTCTATGTCATTTGCAGGCTCACTGCATGAGTCCTACACTGTATTTGGTTAAATGCAAAATGTTTTTCTCAAGGGTTTTACCTAAAAGAAAAAAAAAAA
>NW_019486633.1:0-549 GCF_002814215.2 Seriola lalandi dorsalis | reverse complement strand
ATGAGAATGGAGCTAGCAGGTTAGCATGCTAACTTCAGTAGAAGAAAATGTCTGGAGTTTGATCCAAACTATGGATAAAAATACAGGTTAGGCCCAGTCAGTTAACATTACCCAGTCCTTGGAACAAAAGAAAAAGTTCCTTTCCAATGTTGTTGAAGAGACCAGTGAGTTGGGTGGCTTCTTGGCGGAGTGTAGTCCTGTCTGGCTGTGTGGTCTCTGTGTTGGAGATGAGGTTAGCTGGTTTCCTCTTTCTCCTTCTCACAGATCTGCTGTTCCACGTTGTGGCTCCTGTTGCTTGGAAATCAGCTGGCTGACCTTGTGTTGTAGCCACTGATTCTGAAGAAAAACTTGGTTCACTCTCAGTTAATCCTAAGCAGGTCACTGCTGTTGAGCAGAAGAGTGTTGCAGTCTGCCGTGAGCAGGCCGGCAAGAGAGCTGTTGTCTAAGGTAGCAGGGCTGACCTGGGATTGGAGCCTTGTTGCTCCTTGAAGACCCGGCTGAACAAGCCAGGCCAGAAAGATCTGGTTTTGTTTGGTGACACCCTGGGGG
>NW_019486632.1:0-549 GCF_002814215.2 Seriola lalandi dorsalis | reverse complement strand
CCGAGCCGGGACTCGAACCCGGCACCTTCTTGCTGTGAGGCGACGGCGCTAACCACTGCCCCACTGCGCCGCCATGTAGTTGAAATATTGTTCACTATTTAAAATAGCTGGTAAAATCTACTCAGCAATCAAAGCTGTGACCTGGTTCATTTGCGATTCATAATCCTCCAAAGTCAAACCATGAATTCCACCTGCAGGTACACTTATATATGTATTAAGCTGAGCTGAATGCTAAATATGAACATCCCTGTGTTTCTATCATTTAACACTGCATTAAAAAGTGAACTCTAGTCTGAGACCGCCTTTCCCTTTTGACCCCACTGAGTTTCACTCAGCAATGTGAGTATAGATTTTGACTTTCATTTTCTTTCTGAATCTGTAACCTTAAAAAACGTTCAGAGGGGATTTCAGATAGATGGTCAAAGTAAGATATTTCAACGCTATAATTTTAATGGTATTTACACTGAATGGCTTTTGTGGCCATTCTTTGCTTCCATAACTATAAATCTGATTTGATATATCTGTTGTGTGACACAGCATCTGGGTGAG
>NW_019486631.1:0-550 GCF_002814215.2 Seriola lalandi dorsalis | reverse complement strand
CTTCCTCCTCCGATCCTTGAATTGTCCGGAGGACTGAGAAAGCTTTTACATGTTCCTCTCTGTCCTCAGCTGCAGTCGTTTACTTTCTTCTTTTTTTTTTGTTCTTGTTCTCCGTAAAAGTGCCATCGGGAGAGGAGTTGAACTGGACAGCGCGAAGCTCGGTGAAACTTTTCATTAATTAGAAAAAAGAAACATTGGACAGACAGACAGAGGGACAGACAGACAGAGGGACAGACAGCAGCTGCTGAGAAAATAAACCAGGGAGCATCAGCTCGCATGAACAGAGCCCATGTGTAATTGAACATGAAACTGATTCTGTGTGTGTGGTCGACATAACCGCTGCCGCATCGCTAGGCTAATGTCTCGCCAACACACCGTTTGACATGCGACATGCACACTTGTACAGACACACACACACACACACACACACACACACATTTACGCACCAGCACACACGTTACAAGCGAGGGCGACGTTAGGAGAGAGAGAGACAGTTTGTCTTTTTTTTCTTCTTTTCTTTCAAGTTGAACAAACAAAGAGTCGTCAGTTT
>NW_019486630.1:0-1910 GCF_002814215.2 Seriola lalandi dorsalis | reverse complement strand
CCATTTCCCACTGCTGCTTTTCAAACTTCTTCTGGATTTAAAGTGTAACTCAGTACAATCAGTAACATACCCTAGTGTCTCAGTTTGAACACCTTCCTGTTTTGATCTGTGGGAACATGAAGAATCAGGGAGTTAGTTTAAATGATTGTTCTCCACAAACACATCAAGTTCTAATAAGAAGTCAGTCTTTACCCCGTGTCTTCAACATCTGCTGCAGGCTCAGGCTCTCTGTGTTTGGAGGAAGAGGAAGTCATTAATTTCACAGGTCGTCAGGTAAAACTGTACATGAAATGACACACTTCCAGTAAGAAAACAATCTTGCTCAATTGGACTATCCAAAATCCCCAACAAATTCTTAACTGTTACATAGTGAATTGGTTCCACTTTACATCAACACTCCCCTTATAAAGGCTTAATGAAAGGTTTATAGCTAGTTTATTAATGAGCTTATTCACGCTTTATAAATCATAAAAAAGCTGTTATAACACATTAGATAAAAAGGTCAACAGTGACCTGTTTCCTGCCAAATAGTGAGCCCTCATGTCTCTGAACTGTCCAGCCTCACATCTCTTTGTTTTCTCCATCATCAGGGTCTGTAGCTGCTGCTTCAGCACGTTTGTTCATTTACTAATTAATTAATTAGCAATTAACCGCTGTCAGCACTTTAATAGTCCAAAAGTTTCATCTGGCAGATCAAATTACGGCAGATCACATGATCATACCACATGACCAGATTAATCCTCTGAGGCCTTGGCGGTGTTGAAGACCTTGACATCTATTAATGAGCGATTACTATTTATAACTGGTAAAAGGAGTCTTATTGTAAAGTGTAAAACACATGATTATTTATTAATGAGTTACCATGAGGCTCCTGTTACCAGTGATAAATGGCAGTAAGTCATTCGTCAGATTAATGAGTAGTAAGCATTAACTTGATCTTGCCAAATAGTGAGTCTCCATCAAAGTATGAAAACTGTTATAACTTGTTTATAACTGTTTATTTATGATTCATAAAGTGAATTATTTAGCTGATTATAAACCATTTATAAATCTTTATAAGGGTCATCTGATTGTGAAGTAGTACTGTGAATTGATGTGGGCTTATTGTTATCTTCCACATCATGTGGGCGGAGGTGATTGGCTGCCGACTCAGCCACTCCTGTTGAAGATGGCTCCTATGTGTTGGCGAACCATTGGGCTGATGAAGGTCTAAGACCGAGATGTTGCATTAAATTGTTTGTTGCAGGTCAGAAAGAGTGCAGGATTTTTTTGATTGTCACTTTGGATCCACTCATCCTGTTCCTACACACCTGCCTCTCATAATAGATGTGCAAAGTTTTCTCCTGCTATCCCAAACCCGCCATTTCCCACTGCTGCTTTTCAAACTTCTTCTGGATTTAAAGTGTAACTCAGTACAATCAGTAACATACCCTCCTGTCTCAGTTTGAACACCTTCCTGTTTTGATCTGTGGGAACATGAAGAATCAGGGAGTTAGTTTAAATGATTGTTCTCCACAAACACATCAAGTTCTAATAAGAAGTCAGTCTTTACCCCGTGTCTTCAACATCTGCTGCAGGCTCAGGCTCTCTGTGTTTGGAGGAAGAGGAAGTCATTAATTTCACAGGTCGTCAGGTAAAACTGTACATGAAATGACACACTTCCAGTAAGAAAACAATCTTGCTCAATTGGACTATCCAAAATCCCCAACAAATTCTTAACTGTTACATAGTGAATTGGTTCCACTTTACATCAACACTCCCCTTATAAAGGCTTAATGAAAGGTTTATAGCTAGTTTATTAATGAGCTTATTCACGCTTTATAAATCATAAAAAAGCTGTTATAACACATTAGATAAAAAGGTCAACAGTGACCTGTTTCCTGCCAAATAGTGAGCCCTCATGTCTCTGA
>NW_019486629.1:0-550 GCF_002814215.2 Seriola lalandi dorsalis | reverse complement strand
TTGTAATCTGTATTGGTGCATGTTTCTATAGATCATTATTTTTCCCTGTGATTAATTTACTATCTGTAAGCAGCATGAACAAATAACTTAAAATATAAAACCATTTAACATAGGGATTTGTCAGGGTTCACCAAGTTTAATGTAAAACTTAAAAAGTTTTTAATACCACAGAGAATTCAATGCTTGCTTCAAAATCATACTGATGTAGGATGGAAAAACCAAGAATTATTTATCCCACACAAAGTAAAAATTATTAACTAATATAATTTTATGATAAAATTAGCATTCGTCCATAATGAGACAATGAGCTTCCTATAGCCACTGTAATACTCTCTCTACTTCTAATGGTGCTGACCGAAACTCCACTAAAAAGGATTGAGCAGCATCCACAATCCCATTTTAGTTTATAGCCATATAATGTCTTATGAAAGCCTGCAATCAGATACAGAAAGATTTTATAACCCCCATTTCTACCTAAGGCAGGTAAGAGAAAAGACTTTTGAAAATGAAATTTAAGAGTTTTTACTCTCTTGTAGTGCCTTTTTTTTTT
>NW_019486627.1:0-550 GCF_002814215.2 Seriola lalandi dorsalis | reverse complement strand
AGATGAAATTCTGTGGGTGTATCATCAAATTTAAAGGTCAAAACAAAAATGAAAACCAGCCTCTAAAACCAGTCAGATGTACAGCGTTACAGACATTATTCAAAGGTTACATCCATAAGCTTTTCAGTCCCACATTATGGTGCAATAATATCATTAATGTGATGATGTTTCTCTTTCCACAGTGGACCAGGAGTTTGACACTGTGTCTGGTTTCCTGCTGAAACGCACCAAGGACATGGTCAACAAATACAGGCAGCTACTGGTTAGAGAAGCTCAGGTGAGACACGCTTGTCTGTCTCTCTCCTCACCTGTGTGTATGAGCTGTGTCTCCAGCATCGCTCCCAAATCTAAACTAAGTCTGGATATTAATTAACTTTCCGTTCAGACATTATCACCAGATAACTGCAGCAAACAAGCTCCTTATGAGACCAGGCAGCTCTTTGTTTACAGGCCCTCCTTCACGAGTAAATGTGCAGCGAGGACCTAGATTCAACGCAGCCGTCTGCTCAGTGCTGCTCGGAGCAGTCGGGTGAAGCTGTTGTGTTTGATG
>NW_019486626.1:0-550 GCF_002814215.2 Seriola lalandi dorsalis | reverse complement strand
TTTATTTGTGACCTGTTTTTTCTAACATTTATGTCTTCATTAGAAACCAGCAGGTTTGGGGCTGACAGACACAGACAGAGTTGAAAAGTTGTAAAGTCTTTAAATACAGACTAACACGTCTTTTTGTGGGATTTGTTGAAAATAAAAAAAACATTAATACAAAATCACGAATGGCAGAGACTAATAATCATGAGAATACACTTACGATATTTTCCCAAATGGAGCAAAAGCTGCTTTTATGTCATCTGTGGTGATTTCAGGACTTAGATCTCCAACAAAGACATGGAAGTGACCTGAGAAAAAACATTCACATTGTAGTTCATACAATCATTTAAACACAGTAAATTCTGTTATTTACATTTTTATTTTTTTAACAATACCTTTATTTATTTCAGAACAATTTAACACATGTGAATGCGTGTACTCATGCTTGTATAACATACACATCCGTACATACAAAGCAACCACCAGAACATAACACTCCCACCCCCACCCATGTAAAACATACACACCTCCCCCCACCCGCCTATGAACAAGAAGTTAAAACTAA
>NW_019486625.1:0-550 GCF_002814215.2 Seriola lalandi dorsalis | reverse complement strand
CAGAAAACAGAAAAGTCAAAGATTCAGTTTTTCAGAGTTTTAAAAACCAGCACTCACGGCCGCTGCCGAGGGCCCACCCTCCACCGTGGAAGTATATGACCCCTCTCTTCAGCTTCTTCCCGCCCTTTGGCTGGAAGACCCTGGTGGGCACGCCGCCCAGCGCGGAGTCGGTCACGAGCACGGCGGGGCAGGAGCGAGCCTCGATCACCTCCACCCAGGACACCACCTGGTTCAACAGGTGGACGCGATGGCACACGCCCAGAGCGTGAGCCACGTCACTCTGGAAACACAAACACACACAAACACGCCAATTATCACCTGAGCTGAACGGACGCTGTTCTGATTCCTCAAGAAAGACGTTTAAATCAAAACTTTATTGATAGAAAATGTCTTAAGGAGAAGAGCACAGATGTTTCACCCTCAAACTTGTACTATTTTAATATTTCGCAATTTGAAAGTTAGAGGTGATCTCTCACCTGAAGCGTCTCCCTGTCAGTGTGATGATGGAAAAACAACAACAAGGTGGAGAAGAAACAAGAGCTGTAAGCTG
>NW_019486624.1:0-550 GCF_002814215.2 Seriola lalandi dorsalis | reverse complement strand
ACATACACGCATACATAAATACATATATACATGCAGTAACATACATGTATATATACAAGTATACACATACACGCATACATAAATACATATATACATGCAGTAACATACATGTATATATACAAGTATACACATACACGCATACATAAATACATATATACATGCAGTAACATACATGTATATATACAAGTATACACATACACGCATACATATATACATATATACATGCAGTAACATACATGTATATATACATATTTAAATTTAGTACATGTGAAAATGTGTGATACATTCTCGTGCTTTACATGTCACGAGTCATAAAAAATGTACAAAACTTTACGACACTTTAAAACAAACAGTAACACACGTGTAATTTCACCGACTTGTTGGAACAAGCGGATCCAAAAAACTGTGTCGAACACTATTATTCTTTCTAAAATCTCCTTGAAAAAGAGCGTGGGAACAGGAGACGCCAAACACAATCTCACATCTGCCTCAGTAACCTTCCTGACACCTCCTCCACTTCTCTGTCTCTCTAACCTGTTGTCCCTCTCTC
>NW_019486623.1:0-550 GCF_002814215.2 Seriola lalandi dorsalis | reverse complement strand
AGGCAGTGAGGACTGAGTTACCCACAACACTGGGTGTGTGTTCAATTTGTTATTTTATGGAAAATTAAAACAAACAGAGTCATAATACTAAATATTTGTCAATGACTCACTAACGTCAACATCAGCAGACACTTGGTATCGTCTGGCTCTCGCTGGTTTTAGGGCGGGGGGTGGGGGGTGGGGCTTCCCTTTCGTCTTCAGCAAATAATAATCATGCAACATTTGATTGATGCAGTATGGATGTGTAAACCCTCAAACACATTTAAAGCTAAGTCAGCTTTTTGTGCAGCTATGCTAATACTAACTGGCTGCACTGCGGTAACATGCAGTATGTCACAGGTAGCAGGAAGTAAGAGTTAGAGACTGAAAGTTTTCCTCTTCCTCCTCTGTGAGCAGTAAGGCCAAGCTGATGTTTGGCCTGAAAATGAAGAAGAAGAAGAAGAAGAAGGTCAACACAGACCTGGTCCTGGCAAACAAGGGAGCTGTGGGTAAGGCCCGGAAAACAAACAAAGACACACACACACACACACACACACACACACACACACAC
>NW_019486622.1:0-1439 GCF_002814215.2 Seriola lalandi dorsalis | reverse complement strand
GAGGAAGGTTGGGGGAGAGGAGGGGAGGGAAGGGGGGGAGAGGTAGTAGGGAGGGGGGAGGGAGGGGTGCAGGGAGGGTTGATGGGAGCAAGAGATGGGCCGGATGGTTCTGGTAGTGGGGGAAAGTCCAGGGGGGAGAGCCGAGGTGGAGAGGTGTCCCCCTCCGTTTGGGGACCCCTGGCTATCAGGTCCCTCAGTGTGTCAACGGAGGAGGACGTTAACTTCCTCCTGTATCTCGCTCTCCCCCACTGGACTGCTTTATCAAATAATTGTTGGTTAAAATCAGGGAGATTCTCCAGCTCCACAGCAATCAGTGTGTCGTAGTGTTCACGTAATATTATCATGTTATTGTGCATCCAGTTGTCTGTGTTCTGTTTAACTTTATGGAATGTAATGTTGTTAGGGGATGATGGCTTAATAAAAGATGTTAATCTATTAACTTTGCGCATCATCCCCTGTGGATATGTGTTGTTAAGAAATGTGTTATTTAAGATTTCAGAGTGGTGAATTGCCTGGAGTAATTTGAAATATTTTTTGGTTTGTAGATGTATCTCTGTTGATGGTTTATGGGATGTTGTAGGTAGGTTGCTCCGACCTGGCAGGAGAGTCTGGGAGTGACGTGTGTCATTCTCCCTCATCTCCATGTCAGGCGGAGCAGCCAGTGTTGTAAATCTGTTTGTGAGGGTTATTGTCATGAATGCTGTGAAGCTGGAGAAAAAATGGAATTAGGTAGAATGGAGGAAAATCCCAGCTGATACTAGAACTTCCACAGTGAAAAAACAATTGTCTGCGATCCTAAGAGGGCCAGCAGCAGCCACCCAAATAAAAGAAATCAATTAAAAAATCAATAAAAAATGGTGAGCTAAAACCTGTCAGAGTGGGGGGGGGGGCTGATACAACAATAAACTATAAAAAATGGTGACAGTAGTACTTATAAATAAAAATACAAGGGGAGTAAGAGGGAAAAGAGGAAGAGTTAAGAGATAAGAAGAAAGAGGAGGGGGGAGGGGGGCTTTCAAAAAAGGCAAACTGGTTTTATTTCTAGAATAAAAGTAGTGTTAGTAAAAGTCATAAAACGATTAAAAACTCACAGGAAATGGGCTAGATGGTGTCTTTCAGCTCCAATGTTCCAGTAGGAGGCGGGGGGCCCTTTTTATGGGCTTTTTCCCCCCCGTCACCACACAAACTCCAGTAAAACAGATAAAAGCAGTTCTTTTTGGGGAAAGTTTAAGGAAGACAATCCGGTGAGTGGTGAGTTTCAGGATATCTTCAGTGTGCACACGCTTTTAAAATCCAATGACTCACCACAAAATGTCCGTTTCCTTGTCCTCCTCCATCATGGTGCTGCTTTTGAAAAAAATCCGTTTTGAGTTAAAAGAGTGTACTGTGAGATAAAACCGCCAAAAATGACAATCACTGTTACTTCAATAAGTTTAAAA
>NW_019486621.1:0-550 GCF_002814215.2 Seriola lalandi dorsalis | reverse complement strand
TTTATATCTGCGTATAACTATATTATACAGTGTTATAGGCTCTTTATCAATTATTCACACTCTGCTAATGCTAAATAATGTGACCATTAACTCCCCTGTACTCAGTCCTGCCTCGTCTTCATCATCATTGTTGCTGTTGTTCGTCCGCATCGTGTCTGTGTTTCAGATTATCTGGTGAACCGAGCTGAAATCACTCTGGCCTCTATCGACAAAATGCAGCAGAGTCACGTGGTCTACCTGGGAAACAGGAACGGTGGGTAGTGAGGGGTGTGTGTGAGTGTGTGTGTGTGTGTGTTCTGGTTTGGAGACGTTGTGTGTTTCCCTCAGGTGCTCAGTGTATCTGACGCTCCTCTCTTCCTCTCAGACGCCAGCGGTCTGTTGAGATCCGTCACTCAGTTTTCTCACCTCGCTGCCGACACCATCGTCAACGGAGCGGCGACGTCACACTCTGCTCCCACAGACCAGGCCGACCGTAAGAGACGCACACACACACTCTCACCTGTCACTGCTGGTGATACACACTGAGCGCTGAACACACTGCTTCCTGTTT
>NW_019486620.1:0-550 GCF_002814215.2 Seriola lalandi dorsalis | reverse complement strand
AAAAAAAAATTTGCCTTGCTTCAGCTGCTTGCTTTTGAGAAACTTGATTTGATGTTGAGAAAGAAATGATGCTGGATGCAAGCCAGGGCAATTAAGAAAAAATTAAATTCATTTCAGGCAGTTATTCCTCTGATATCTGAAAGCATCTTATCACACATTTTTCTTTTTCTTTTTTGTGAGGGGGGGCTGAATTCAAACTTGGAAGAGCTGGAACAGCAGTGTGGCCTGGCCCTTTCAGAGGCCAGACAAGAGCCCCATGTTCAGCGCTCCTGAGAGAGGGACTGAGAGGAGAGACATCCTGGGTTACACGCTTGGCATGCTTTACCTGTCTTTTCTCTTTCAATCTTTACACAACAAATGACATCAGCTACAAGGAAATTGTAAGAAAGGAGCGGACAAACTCTCACAACTCCCAGATTTAAGTGTCCAAGAAGACCTTCCCTCTGGCGACGTATAAGTGCATGTAATGTTAGTTATGAATTGCTATAATTAACTATTATTGTGATTGAAGTGAGGCCTACTGTATTATGTATAAGCCTGTGCCTTCTGT
>NW_019486619.1:0-550 GCF_002814215.2 Seriola lalandi dorsalis | reverse complement strand
CCATTACACTGTCTATTTCATTTAGGGGAGGCAGTAGTGTCAGCGACAGGTATCTCATGAGCTCCTGCCTGGTTTAGAAACCACTAGGTGGAGTTTGGGTGAAGAGGACCTTGAGGAATCCTCAGTTATTATATAGTTCAGTATCCAAACTCTGCACCATGGAAACAATTATTTTCTTGTTTCATCACATTGCATCAGATGTCTTGCACTTTACGGTTGTTTAACCATGTGACAAGTTAATTGTTGAATCTAGTTAGCGAAAATTAATGTGGCTGTAATGGAGCTTGATTTATTGTGCTGTGCAGCATTTACAGTCATGCTGCTCTCTAAGGACGGGAGACGAAGCAGCAGCCAAACCGTGCAGCTGATTCAATAAGGCTGAAATGCCCCTCAAACAGTTCAGTTTAACCAGTTAGTCACAGTTTCACTCTGAGAAGCTCAACGTAACTGATGTTTGTGTGAATGTAAAAGTTGGACTGGGTTATATTAGTAGCATTATTTGTAAAATATGTGCATTTTTAACAGGGGGGTGGTGGCAGGGTTGATCTGC
>NW_019486618.1:0-688 GCF_002814215.2 Seriola lalandi dorsalis | reverse complement strand
GATCGGTACTGAGAGACGAGCTGCTGGATAAAGAAATCTCCCCCTTGTCTTACATGAATGTTTGTAATTATTTCAGCTAAGAGAGAAGAAGCAAATGGCATAACTAACAAGAATCATCTGACAAAGAAACAAACACATTACACTTCAGTAAACAAGGCGCACTCCCATGTAAAGAGGAAACACCTGCTGTCTCCTAATAATGGAGAAGTTGAACAAAAAGTTACGTTGAATAGGAATGAGGTTTAAGGTCAGAACTGGGTTTAAGTTCAGGTTAGGGTGGGAGCTGGACTTGGACATATAGCTGTGATGGTCAAGGTTAAACTTAAATGTTATTCTCTGCACCAACAGAGCTGCAATCTGTATTTTATCACCTGCTAACTTCATGTTGTACACGTCCGTGTTTGGTTTCAATAATCAAATCAGAAATTAAGTAGAGACTTAGAATAGGGAAGAGCAAGGGAATACTTTATGGTAATGAGTATCGTGTGTGTGTGTGTGTGTGTGTGTGTGTGTGTGTGTGTGTGTGTGTGTGTGTGTGTGTGTGTGTGTGGTTTGTACTGTGGCCCAGTTACAGTCCAAGAAAAGTTAATGTTGTTTATGTTATTTGAGTTTTAAATTGTTGTCAGTTTGAATCACTTTAAGCATTTAAAAGTCTTGAGTTTGAGTTTCTAAAGCCTGCACTTGGTGT
>NW_019486617.1:0-550 GCF_002814215.2 Seriola lalandi dorsalis | reverse complement strand
TTAGCTCTTACATATAGATGTACAATATCAGCAGATTCTGTAGGCAACGTTTTTATTTCCGCTCTCTAATAATTTGTGAGTCTTTGTCCTCAGAGAGCAATTTCTTTTCCTGTTTCTCCTGATTAAGGGGTTCAAAGTCCAAAGTGAGGTATCCTACAATTTCTCTTGAGCAGGTAGGGGGGATTGTTAGGATGCTGCAGTTGCATAGATTTAAAACAGGATCTATGGCACTGTTGCCTACAGTAAAACCTTATTGACTATCTTATTACCTCATTGTTTCTCCATTGCACACACACAAACACATACAGAGATGAAGTGATAAAATTTTGTGATTACAAAGTACAAGTCTAAATGTAATCCCAGTTCTAGATGTACCTGGTGTGGTATTGCAGGAGACATGGCTAACAATCCACCATATGTTATGTCATGCTTCTTTGGCAACTCTGGCCCCTTAACTGTGTTTGCACATCAGCAAACACACATACATACACACACACACACACACACACACACACACACACACACACACACACGGTTGCGTTTTGTCCCC
>NW_019486616.1:0-550 GCF_002814215.2 Seriola lalandi dorsalis | reverse complement strand
TGTGTGTGTGTGTGTGTGTGTTTGTTTTGTTTGGGCATGGCTGGACTTCCACAGGTCCCAGCACCACCTGTCAGGAGGATTCCTGTGCCAACATGGGTATTTGTATCCAGCAGTGGGAGAACTACACCTGTGACTGCTCCATGACCTCCTACACAGGCACACAGTGCAATGACCGTGAGTACTGATGTCACATTCAAATATATAACAATGACAGACTAAACAACATCATCTCAGAGTAAATCATACCCCCTTAAACAAAAAGTGAGAGTAAATAAAAAAAATTATTTCAGTGTCATGAACATTTTATGTCAGGTAAGTTTGGAAATCCTGTCCCACATACACAGACACACATTGCACATGTCGATGGTGTGTGTTGTCACAGAGAACATGTGTATTGATGGAACACAAATACAGACTTCATAACTACGGCTGAAAAATGTATCAAAATATCAAAATTGTAATATGGCAAAATTTGGATATTGCAAATTGCAGGAGATTCAATTGTTTTGATAAAGGTAAAATGTGTCACAGCATGCCATTTTCAATGAAG
>NW_019486615.1:0-708 GCF_002814215.2 Seriola lalandi dorsalis | reverse complement strand
CTAAGTCATTTTTTCAGGTTTTTCAGGAAACACAAAAAACTCAACAAAAGAGTCACACTTTTGACATAGGCCATTATACAACCGGGGGTAGAATTGCATGTTCCCCTCAACTGAGGATTCAGGCGATTTTACAAGAGGTGGCCAGCATCATGAGGGGGTGATTTAGGCAAAAAAAACATTTTTGTCAAAACATGACTTAGGCCATTATTTTAGGAAGGTGACGATATCCAGATATAGTGTAACGATGGTCCTGGACTTACTTCATCTGGAACAGCAGGTGGCGCCAATAACCTTTCACGTTTGTCCAAAACTAACGACTCTCCGCTTTTATTGTGAAGGAGTCGGCGCGGAAGTGTTATTGTTGTTGGCGGAACGGGCTAACAGGAGCTAACTGGAGCTAATTGGAGCTAACAGAGCTAACATGACGGAATAAGTGATGGCTGCGGACATCAGTCCAGCAGTAAGTTTCTGTCTGTTTCTCTGATTTTCTCTGGTGTTTGATGGTTCGGCTTATATTTATTGATCTTGTCGAACTTCGCGCCACAAACCTGCCCACAGCGAAACAACCACTGCGCCTGCTCAGTGGCACAGACTGTGTCAACTTAGCAAACGTTAGCTGCCGGGCAGCTAAACGCTGCTTGTTATTGTACTGTTAGCTTTAAGCTAACGGAGCTAACAGAGCTAATGGAGTTAATGGAGCTATCGGAA
>NW_019486614.1:0-550 GCF_002814215.2 Seriola lalandi dorsalis | reverse complement strand
GTGTTTTATGTGTTTGTGCACATTTGTTTTGTACCTGTGTTTATGTGTAAAGGCAAAAAGGGTGAGTGAGTGAGTGGATGAGTGGGAGGATGGCTTTAGTATATCATTATCATGTGGATGCCACGGCCTTGCCTTCAGATGGCAAAGGCCACATTAACTCTATTGCAGCTTGTAGTCATGTGGAAGACCTTCCTCCTCAGGAATCCTCCACTGTATTGCTGCACTGAAGTCGTCTCCAAGAACAATTTCCTGTTTTTGAGCCACAGCATCTGGTCTCCATGCTTAATTATGCATCTGCAGTCGTGTTTACAAAGAGGGTGAACTGTACCGTACGTGGTAATGGGTGTGCGTGTGTTTCCAGTACTGTTTGGGAAGTGAATGGATTAAAGCGTCGGTTTTATAACAATATATGAATGCAATTTTTATTTATCAGATTTGGTTCCTGAGTGTCCACACAATGCTGACATGCTGACATGGAAAAAAAAAAAAATGTAGTGCCTGTTTTCCTCCCTCAATCCATCTCCCTGTGTTTTTCTCTGGTTTTCGTTCA
>NW_019486613.1:0-550 GCF_002814215.2 Seriola lalandi dorsalis | reverse complement strand
TCATTTCACTGCCACAGCCTATCTGAGGATTGCAGACCATGTGCATCCTTTTATGGCCACAATTTACTCATCTTTTAATGGCTACTTACAGCAGGATAATGCACCATGTCACAAAGCAAAAGTGGTGTCAAACTGGTTTCGTGAACATGACAGTCAGTGACTTCAGTGGACTTCTGTGCCCTCCCTCGTCACCACATCTGAATCCAGTAGAACACCTTGATGTGGTAGAACAGGAGATGGGCAACATGAATGTACGTCAGATCTGGAGAAAAGATGTGATGCAGTCGTATTAACATAGACTAGAAAATGAAAACGTTTTCAACATTTTGTGGAATCCATGACATGAAGAGCTATGGCTGTTTTAGAGCAAAGGGAAGCCATACCATATCAGGATAGTTCAGCTTGAACCTCATTGATGCTTGGAGATAAGGGTGAAGGGTTGACAATGGGCAGCCAATAAACCAAGTAAACCCCATAATGTAATAAATCTGAAGACAAACATCTAAATCAGAAAATATTTTAAAATGTTATCAATGCAAGTTGTTGGAGT
>NW_019486612.1:0-550 GCF_002814215.2 Seriola lalandi dorsalis | reverse complement strand
GCCAATTATTTTCTCTATTGATCGTTTAGTCCATCAAATGTTTAGAATTTGTGAGAAATTGGATTTTATATTTACAGCTCATGGTAATGTCGTAAAGTTTCAGACAGTTTAAAACCTTATGATAAACAATTTTTATTTTCATTTTCAATTCTTTACAAATATCAGAGTGAGAATATTTGACATTTTTGTTCAATAAATTACAAACTATGACTTGATTATCAAAATTTGACTATTTTTGACTATATTGACTAATTCTGGGCAGTTTTTACCTTTAATGGGGGGGGGGGTTATTGTGCAGTCAATTAACTAATCGATTAAAGGCTAATTGTTGCAGCTCTATCAGGGTTTAAGGCACTAAGAACAAGTCGGTGTCTGAATGAATAAAGAGAAACTGTAGTTTATAGTGATGTTTGGAGTTTATATTCACATTCACATGTTCTGGTTTATTTTTGGGTTCAGTTTGATTTTTTTTGACACCACAGCCTGAACACACACACACACACACACACACACACACACACACACACACACACACACACACACACACACA
>NW_019486611.1:0-627 GCF_002814215.2 Seriola lalandi dorsalis | reverse complement strand
TTCCTACCTCCTGCTCCAGCTGCTCCAGGCGTTTACTGGAAATCTTGAGCTCCTCAAGGTTGCGTTGGAGGGTTTGATTCTCAGTCTCCACCTCCTGCAGCTCTGCCTCCAACTGCTGGATCTTCTTGCTGCTGTTCTCTAAAGCCTTCTGCAGGCGCTGGTTCTCTGTATCTAGGCCCTGGTAACTCACCTGGGAGAGGAATAGCCAGATTAGGATATTAAAAGCATCCATGAACTAGTTGTGCTGCTCCCTGATGCCACTGTATGCCAGACCCCCTGTAACTTACCTGTAAAAGTATTAATATGGTTATGATAACTTAATGCAATATGTAAGGTGCCTTTAACGCTACAGCTATTCTGTACAGTTCAGTTAAGGACCAGGTAAATCATACATAACCACCACTGGTGCAGATTAAATATAACTAGCAGTAGCTTGCTTTTTTATCCCTATAAGAAAGCTTCTTGCCACACACGGTTGCATGTCGTCACCTTCCTAAAATAATGGCCTAAGTCATGTTTTGACAAAAATGTTTTTTTTGCCTAAATCACCCCCTCATGATGCTGGCCACCTCTGGTAAAATCGCCTGAATCCTCAGTTGAGGGGAACATGCAATTCTACCCCCGGTT
>NW_019486610.1:0-550 GCF_002814215.2 Seriola lalandi dorsalis | reverse complement strand
ATCGTACACTGCTATTGCTTGTTTATGATTACAGTCTGTGAGATCAGATTCTAACTTAACAAGTTTCAGAGAATCTTTTTTTGGATTATTTCCTTCAAGTTCTTTTTGTCTTTGAATACTCGACCAGTGTGGCTTTTAAAAGTTTGTCACTTACTTCCTCTTGGATGACAGCGGCTGTTATCAGCTTGGCTTCACATCAGTTGCAGTGAAATTCAGTGATGATCTAGAAGCATCTGTCAAACTGTCAAACTTCCTCAGCAGAATAATCCACATCTCTGCTATTCGTGTGCATTCCACACCCTCATGGTTTTTTGTTTTTATTTTTTTGCAGTAACTCTGCGTTAGAGCTCTGCTGCCACTTTGTTAAACACATAAAGCTACAATCAGGTTTGTCTTTGGTGATTTTCTTTCTTTCTTTATGTCTTTGGTCTGTCCTCTCTCTTGACCAATTAATCCATGTGTGTCATGTGTTGCAATATTCAATGAGAAGTGAAACAAACAGTATAGCCAAATTAGGCTGGTGAGCTAATGGTCAGTAATGGATTCAATA
>NW_019486609.1:0-550 GCF_002814215.2 Seriola lalandi dorsalis | reverse complement strand
CACACACACACACACACACACTCTTGTTTATAAAGGTGGTGGGGAGAGAGGGAGGTGCAGGGGTCGGTTCAATATATGGTTGGAACAATAGCTTAACCCAAACAAAACAAGTGGGGAACAGTGCTGGGTCTTTGTAAATAATGTGGCAACCTAATAATTGTAGACTAGTAAAACATCTCAGTTATGTATGATATAGTAGACTGTTGACAAATTAAAGAAAAAAAAAGATGAAGTGTAGTAAGGTAAGTAAGGTGTTGAGCCAAAATAGCTTCAGTGGTTATTAAACTGGTTTGAGATCTGGTGACTGTGAAGGCCACAGCATATGTTTCACATAATTTTTATCCTCATCAAACAATTCAGGTCACCAGGGATGGTAACCTGTGGATGGAGACACTGTCATCCTGTTTTTCCACTCATTCTTCAGGTTTTTATTTGTTACCATCTGAATTTCCCTAGGGGATAAATAAAGTATCTATCTATCTATCTATCTATCTATCTATCTATCTATCTATCTATCTATCTATCTATCTATCTATCTATCTATCTATCT
>NW_019486608.1:0-550 GCF_002814215.2 Seriola lalandi dorsalis | reverse complement strand
TCTCTCTGTCCGCCCACCTCTAGTTTCCAGTTGACAGTAGAGATGTTTGACTACCTGGAGTGTGAGCTCAACCTCTTCCTGGGTGGTAAGTTACTCTGTGCTACCAGCTGTGCCTATCTGAGACAGACCATGATGTAAACACACACAGATGCACGCAAGTTCAAACAGTGACAGACAGAAGTGATGCAGTCTGACAGAAATAGACACTTTCAGACAGACGTAGACTGATGATATCAACAGTATCTTCACAGCTCCACCTCATCTGTCTGCTGCAAGTCTGTAAGTGGTTACGTACTTACTGTAGCCCTTGTTGTTGTCTGGATGAGTCATCCTAGGTTAATATCCTTTAAAGTATGGACTAGGCTAAAAATAGACGACCAGGATGTGACCAGGAGCTCAGACGAAATGCTGGAAAAGTTGAACGCTCCCGTTCATAAATGAACAGGGGGAAATTACATTCTGGTTTCTATTTATCATTGCCCTTCATTCTGTGTCCTGATGATGATATCATCTCCTCCTCCTCCTTCTCCTCCTTCTCCTCCTCCTCCTC
>NW_019486607.1:0-551 GCF_002814215.2 Seriola lalandi dorsalis | reverse complement strand
ATATTTCCTCATAACTCAAGTTGCCCTTGAGGAATCCTGATTAAACCCAGGTTACCCTTAACCAGCAAAACACTAAATCAGGTCTCACAGGCCGAATAAACTAAAATAATCAAATTTCCGTCCTTGAAATTGAAGTTTTGAGTTTGCTGAAACAAACATTTTGAGGGATTTTGTTTCGGTAGCACTTTGCCAGAATTGTCATACCACAGTAGCCGTTTCTGGGACGCCAAATAAATTTTCTGGTTGAAGTCGGCAGCTGTTGAACACACACATTGGATCGGTTTTGTGTTGCCAAAGACACTACTCCTCTCCTCAGTGTAATCCAGTAAAGAGGCTGCGAGTTGTCCTCGCTCTTCGCTCATGTCTGCCTCCGCACTTACTGCAATTCACATCTACCCCGTCCTCCCGCCGAGCAGGCTTTAACAAAAGGGCCCCCGCCGGAGGAGCCCGGTGCCGCGGCTCCCTCAGGCTGCTGAAATAGGATTTCACCGTGCTCCCATCCACTTCCCCTCCATGCCTTCCTGGCCCTTCATCCGCAAGGAGGGGGTAAT
>NW_019486606.1:0-551 GCF_002814215.2 Seriola lalandi dorsalis | reverse complement strand
AGTTATTTGAGAGCTGTTGTTACTGGTTGCTTTGCAGATTAAAACATGAAATATGAAATATATGATAATTTTATGAATATGATGCAATGTTCAATGTTACGGAGTAAACTACCCAAGGCATTTACACCCAAGTAGTAAAATTAGAGATACGCAGAAATATATTCTTGGATTTTCTTGATTCTGATTTTCTTTTTCTATAATATAAACTATAATTGGCAGCTACACAAAGATTTTGCAACTTTTCTTTAATAGTCGCATTGTCTTTAATTCTCTATCTATCTATCTATCTATCTATCTATCTATCTATCTATCTATCTATCTATCTATCTCTGAACAAGGGTTAACAAAAATCACGTGAATGCTTTCTGTTTCCAACTTTCAGATCGCTCATCATGGATGACTATTATTAGTATTGACGGCCATTTCTCACCGAGACGCGGTGTGGAAGGACGCATGCGCGCAGCAGTTCAGCAGGTAGCCGTCAAGCACAGGTGAGGTTAGCGGTGTGGCAGGTAACTTTTAGCCGCTTTGCCTTTGCTAGCTCCTTGACG
>NW_019486605.1:0-1289 GCF_002814215.2 Seriola lalandi dorsalis | reverse complement strand
GATTTAAAAGACCTGAGAGTTGCGGCAGACCTACAATTTTCTGGGAGTTTGTTCCAGATATGTGGAGCATAAAAACTGAATGCTACTTCTCCATGTTTAGGTTTTACTTTGGGAATAGAAAGCCGACCTGTCCCAGTTGAGGTTTAGATGGTTCATAATGTAGCAGTAGATCAGAAAAAAGTATTTTGGCCATAAACCACTCAGTGTTTTATAAACCAACAGCAGTATTTTAAAATCAGTTATTTGACAGACAGGAAGCCAGTTTAAAGATCTGAGAACTGAAGTTTTAGAATCTATTATCTTGGTCTTAGTGAGGACTGGGGCAGCAGCATCCTGAATCAGCTGCAGCTGTATAATCGATTTCTTTAGGGAGACCTGTGAAGACACTGTTACAGTATTCAAGTCTACTGAAGATAGATGCATGGACCAGTTTTTCCAAATCCTGCTGAGACATAAGTCCTTTAATTCTTGATATACTCTTGGATAGATAGATAGATAGATAGATAGATAGATAGATAGATAGATAGATAGATAGATAGATAGATAGATAGATATCCCCATAATATATTATGCAATTTTATGATATTTTTATGCCTTATTATACTACTCACTAAACTGTGACGTTCTTTGACATTCCTGTGCCTTACTATAATGTGACCTTCTTTGACAATTTTATGCCGAACATACTATGATGTTTTTTTTGACATTTTAAACCTTAGTATACTATGACGTTTTTTGATGTTTTTTTATGCCTTATTATACTATAGTAGTATATATAGTAGTTTTTTTCACTTTTGAGGTCTTACTATACTATGTCATCTTTATACCTTTTTATACTACATATACCTTAGGTATATATACCTTAGTATACTATGACGTCTTTATACCTTACTATATTATGATGTTTTTAGATGTTTTTATGCCTTATTATACTATGACATTTTTTCACTGTTTTTGCCATACCATACTATGTCATTCTTTCACTTTTTTTACATAGCATACTGGGGCATTTTTTCACTTTTTTTGCCATACTATCCAATGTCGTTTTTTTTTAAATATTAGGCCTAATTGTACTATGTCATATTTATACCTTACCATGCTATGGTGTTTTTTTAAATGTTTTTATGCCTTATTATGCTATGTTTTTTTTTCCCTTTTTTTGCCATACTATACTGTGGCATTTTTTCCTTTTTTGCCAAACTATCCAATGTCGTTTTTTTCAAATTGTAAGCCCAATTGTATTATGTCGTATTCATACTTTACTATGCTATGATGTTTTTTGATGTTTT